>NW_010194407.1:52354-75609 GCF_000695765.1 Mesitornis unicolor | reverse complement strand
CAGCAGGAGACACAGAAGGCAATATTGTAAAACTAAAAGTATTTCAAATATTTCCATGCATCTCATAATGCTACAGGAGATTCGCCCTCTGTCTCTGTGCATATATATATAGAAACTATGTAATAAATGTGAATTATTCGGCTAAAATAAATTCTTATTGAGGGAGGAGGGGTTAGAAATAACAATTATAATGGACTCTCAACATGAAGGGCTAGTAACTCTGTTACTGAGGGATGTAGATGAGATCCGAAGGTTCTGTTCTCTATTTCTAAACTGGTTACCTCCCACTATGGCAGATGTGAATACATATGGGCAAAAGAACACAACAAATCCATCTAGCGGGAGGACAGGAACAGTATACGTATGGCTGTATTATATGTGACCATGAAGCAAGGTTAAAATTTTCACATAAAACATGAACGTATGTCTGTTTCATGTATGACATTGTTCTTTAAATCAACATTTCTGCTGTATTAGCTTCATAGCTAATGTTACCTTTAGTATTTGTCTGTGTTTGAACTTGGAGTCCTTTAAATATACCCAATACGAATGGAAATATTTCTAATAGGTAATAGGTCACCACAGAACTTTTATTTCTTTAATTCTTCATCCTTGACCTGTCTGTATTCTCACTCTTAAAACCCATTACATTTTTTACAGTGATGACTGTCTTTGTGGAACGCATTTTCCAAAGCGAGTTAGTGACGACCATTCTTTGCAATGGGATTTTCTTGATGTTTGTGTCCAATAGTAACAAGCTATCTTTACAACAAAAAAGCTAAAGATAGTGATGGAATATAATTCAAAAAGTTTCTGAATTGTAAATTATGCAAAACTAGGTCTTGCCTGAAGGTGAGAGACAAGAAGCCTTCAAGTTGACACAGTTTGTGAAGTGAGAAACAGTCTTCATTCCTATGCAGTTCTTAAAATATTAGGAAATTCCAAAGAGAAGAGCCTAGTTGAACTGAAAGTAACACAGCTCCACAAATCTGAAGCAAATATTACTGAGATGATTCATTTGCTGGTGTGAACATCCAGCAGCTTGGCAAATGGAGTCAGCCATGTCAAGTTGAACGTTTAATCTGTCATGGGTTCCATGAATACTTCAACCAAGTTCTTCCAAGATTTTCACATATGTCTCCAAAGCAGAAATAGTACTCCAGCTGCTGATTTGGTTTCTTATTCTATTCTATTCTATTCTATTCCAAAAATGTGTTCCCAAAATGGATTTGCTGCTGCAATAGAAAACTGCCTTTGATAATGAAAAATGTGTTGTATCAAATTATTCCTTAAAAATGAGCACAGCCTTGCAGGAAAAGGATGAAGATATATGGCACTGGAGTCATTCTTCCCTCCCCAAGATGATATGGGTAGATCCTAGCAGGAAGATGCACCCATTCACCTGCCGGTTGTGCTGTGCACCAGTTTTATTCCTGCTCCATTAGTGCCTGTAACTGTCTGGAAGTAAGAAAGAAGTGACAGCTTTGAAGAGATGGTGAAAGTTTTCATCACGATGACAAGAAAATAGGAAACAAAGGGAGAGGGTAAAGTACCCCTTACAGCTGTCCTCAATTTACAAAATCTCTGCTTAAGCCTATATGCTGTTTTACACAATTTCCAAGAACTAGAGTACATGCAGCAGTAATCAATGCTGCAAACTGTTAAACATCCACCTGAAAACTATTATGTGCTTGCATTTTTGCCTAGGAGCTTTAGATCTTGGACCATTGTGATTGAGAATATATTAAGAAACAACAAAAAGTTGATTACTATCCTGTAGGAAAAATGAAACAGTTAAACCTACTAAACTTGAACTATTCTATTTTGCATTGTATCTATATTCCTAGTATTTAGAAAATGATTCAATGGGGAATAAATCTGGTTTCCATTGAGCCCATTCTTGCAAAGTTTAATAAATAATGTATTAATTTTATTTTCTGAGTCACTGTGCTGGTTTTGCAGCATATTTTCCATGAAGCAGTTCAGAAGAGTGCTGCAACCTGTCACAAGGGAACATAAGACTGAAAAAAGGAAGAGAAAGTAAATACTTTACATGTATATAAAGTTGAAAGCCTAAGGGCCTAATTGGGTTCCTGATGTAAGCGTGCAAATGAAAGTCATCATTTTAACAGCCTGTATAGAACTGCCAGCTACCATTCTGTCACCCGCTACTGCAATGTTGGCCCCTTTTGCTGCACATTTCTATTAAAAGGAAGAAGGGCAACCTGCACTCCGGATGGTCACTGGGCAGCTCCCAGGGCTACAGTAAACCCTGGCCCATGGCAAGCAAAAGACAACTGAAAACCACCCAGAGGACAAGATTTCCTGTTTCATCGAAAAGCTCAATAATAGTCTAAACTTCGTGGAGACTTTGAAACAGAGAGGAGGCAAAAAAGGAAAAACAAACAGTAAATATAACTAAATTGAGACCATCTCAGCTCTATGGAAATGAGAGGGTTTTTGAGGTGCTTCCAACCTCCCATACTCAGGATAAATTATTTATTAATAAAAACTGGTACAAAAGTTATCTGTCCTCTCTGAAATGGTCAATTTGAAACAATTTTTTTAGACTGTAACAAAAACTGTGTATTTCATACTGAAATAGTCTTCAAGTTACAATAGAAGTTGGTGAGGATAGCTACAATATAAAACAATCCACTTCATAGATACCAATTTATGCCTTTTTAATTCACCTGGTAAAAAATTTAGAAATGTTTGAACTTGGTTCAAATGAAAAGTGCTGGTTTGGTTCTTGCCATTTCTGAGATTCAGAAATATCTAAGCCTGACCTCAGGCCTCTTCCAGTCCATTTCTTCATTATTTCTTCTAGCTTTTCCAGTTTCTAATTTTCTACATAAAACTGTATTTTCATTAATAGATATGGGGTAAAGTGAAAGGTGAAATAAATCAAGTGCAGATAGCAAGTGCAAATTTTAACAACAAGGTAATTGACCACTCAAGCTCCAATAAACTGTGGAGTGTTCACATCTTCATCTTTGAAGCAATGCTGGAAGATACGTGTTATGAGAATAGTAACTATTAAAAAAACAACCTATAAATTAGGCTGTCCAACCTCCATTAGGGTTTTTGATATGCCTAACATAGAGATAACAGGGTAAACATCATAAAACATAGATCTATATGTCTTGTCTGTCCCTACAGATACTTGATATTTTAAAACCATCAAATTAAATGCTTCAGTAGTACTGAACTGCTGGAAATTAGTTTGTAATGCAAGATTCAGCATTGCCTGCCTCATTATATATTTTACTGAATGTATGTATATTTATATTTAAGTGTTATCCACACTACTGTTCCATAGATTTAACCTCATGTTTGCAAATCGCATGACTGGGGGAGTTGATAATATCCAAATCCTCAACAACCATGAATCCTTGCAGTAAACTCGCAGGGCAAGACACTGGCATAGAAAATATTGCACCATTATTCCAGAAATAACATACCATGCAAAATCGTTTAGGAGTTAAACTATAAATATTTTTAACTCTTCTAGGGCTTAGTTAAAAAGTGAGCCAGCTGAGCAGAATCTTAGCTGGCCTGAATCCAGATGGTGCCCCAATTTCCTTAAGGAGACATCAGTGTCTGGTCTGTCATATCTCTTCTCATAAGAATAAAAAGAGGGCAATTATTAAACCCTATTAAAGAAACCCATATGGACCCCATAAATGATAAAGTGGTTGATGAAACAGCCCACAGTGTTCCTTCCATATACTAATTTGCAGCATAAATGTCTATTTGCTCCCATCTTTTCTAACCAGAAAAGGAACTCTTTGTGACTTTGAAGAGAGTACAGGAGCAGAATAGTCCTGAAAATAGCAATTTAAGCACTTGCTGACTCAACAATTTACCTAAACAAATAGGGTCTTCAAATTCAGTTATCAATGGAGAATGGTTCTTAAACACTTATTAGAAAGGTCTGGAAAAAATGAAGTATATTCTTACCGTGGAAAGCCCCTCCTTACTTCCTTTATGTACTTCTCAGTCATCTCTATAGAGAAGACGACGATTACATTGGACTAGAGGCTGGTGCAATCTCTTTCATGTGAGATTTTTTGATTACTATATATAACATGAATAACACATTTACATTATCAAATATTAGCCAGTTTCTTTAACTAAAATTGTCATAAAACATTTATTGCAATTGTACTTATAATAGAGATTAAGACAAAATAGGAAGTGCAAAGAAATAAGAGAGGTCAATGGAAAGGGAACAGATTTAAATCGGTCTGACACAAGTAAATGTAAGAAGAATAAAGGTTATTTTACATGTCTGATATCTGGCCCAGAAATGTGTAAACTCAGGTGGGCAGAACTTTTGGAAAGGCATATGGTTGTATCTTTAGACATGAGTAGCTCCGTGTGCAGAACAGTGGTTAATAGGGCATATAATTTAAAAATCCAGCTTCCACGACAGATGGCTTTATTTACCATGTTTAGAAACTTTACATGAGGGAATCTTTCACTGGAAGCACAGTTGCGTGTGCTGCAAAATAATCAGATCTGGGTCAAAAATCAGACTGCCCTAACAATTGGTGCCAGTGTTTATGTAAGATTGTCACCATCTGTCCAAAGCAGAAAATTATCCAAATAATTAGTTTAATTTAGTGTGTGATGTTTTCCCCCCTAAAATAATTGTGACTATGTCTTGACTGGAACATCCGTAAGGGAACAGGTTTCCAGTGCTGCTTGTTTCCCCTTGGTGCAGTGCTTGCAGTGTGACTTTTGTAATACCCTTTCTTGCCGTACAGACCTAGAGCCATTCAATCAGTCTACCTTCTGATAAGCTCTGACGTATAAAAACTGTGGTGTGCTGAAGAGTGGTTTGTGAACAGAGGCACTGAAGAGCAGCTCTAGGCGACACTGGAACGAAACGCTATATTACAGCACAGGAAAACATAACTTGATTTTTGAGATAAGATATATGGTAACAGTTCTGAAACAGAACAGTCCTTTTCTTCTTTAATTTTGGGTAACTATATATAGCATAAATGTCTTTTTAGGAAGACTGGGGGGTTACTGACCAAAAAAATATTTTTTAGAGGAAAATGAAAAAAAACTTAGGTGCCTATTTCTAAAAGGGTGGGCAAATTGAATAATGGATATTATGGCCAAAAGACTTTGTGTTTCCTGCCATCAAAATGGTGGATGAAATTGTGGGGCTGGGGTTAAGGAGGGGGAAGAAAGGAGAGGAGGGGACACGATATTTTCATGTATCTAGAATTATAATTAATTTTGCTTTTGAAATCTTTCCTGCTGCAGTATTGGCTCTTCAGGGAAGTGAAGGTACATAAATTGTTCCTCTCTGTGTTTTTTCTATTAATACCACTCGCAAGCAGATTTTCTGCTGAGTTTGGTTCTGTGCATTTTTTCAGCCACATCTGCCAATTGTGCAAAAGCGTAAGTGCAAGATCAGTGGGACTGCAGAAAGGCAGCAAACTCACATTAATTCTCCGTAGCCAAGCTGCAAGTGCGGTGTGCAGTGGAGCCGTGTCCCTTCTCCTGTCAGTGGTCCCGTGGAAGGGCAGGCTGCTAGGCAACACCTGCAGAGTCTGAAAGAGCCTCTGCATATCTGTGTCTGTGAAAATAAACTGAGAGATGGGGACTGCACAGATTAGTTGAAGTTTCTGCTTTGCAGGCTTTGGTAGGAGTTAAAGCAGCAGCGAGTAAAGGGAAAGGTTAGTTTGCTGAAAAAATTAATCCATGCGAAAGTAGTAAGAGAAGGGAACGTATTCTGACCCTCGTGAAGCCCTTTGGTTTTGTTCAGAACATTAACCAACATGGTGTCCCAGGCCTTCCAGAAAATTACTGGATATTGGTCGTTGCTGCTTTAATATCAATTTTTAACTAGGTCCTAGGAAAAGCAAGAGAGTGAGATTGTTTTCATGAGTTCGGTATCAAAACCAAAAGTCTGCTTTTGATTTCCTGGGTCTTTTTTTAAATAATGATTAACAACTCATAAATAAGAGATTCAGTATTGTCTCATTATCAGGTTTTTTCAGAAGTACAGAATTTTGTTTGACATTACATTGTGCCCACGACCATAAAAATTCAGAAGACATTTTAGTGACCTAAAATCATTAAGCTAACATCTGAAAGAGTCCTACGGGAAGTGTCTGATGGTTTAAGATGTGCTGATAGTGATGGATAACCACATACCAGGCCTTATAGAAGTAATCATCACTCTCTCAGAGAAGCGGTGTTTAGCAGAAGGTGAGCGTGGAAAGTCAAGTCCCCACAGATGAGTTCAGCCCTCCGTCTTGGTGGAAGCACAGCTGCCTGTTGGGGTGTGGAAAGTCTTGTCCTGCACACAGACTTTGCTTCGAAGAATGACTTTTTGCCTTTCCGTGACCTGATGCTGATCTGTTACTTAGACATCAAAAAGTGTAGATATTTTTAGGCTGATATGGTTAATCCTACTACCTACATGCACGTAAGGCAAAAAAAACCTGACTTGGCTGTGTGTTGAATGGATGTGACACCAAACACATGTGCCTGTAATTAGAAATGTATATAGATCAACAGCTGTTTGTGTGGTTTTTTAGTTTAACACATCACTAACAAGAAACAAGCTTTGATTTGAAAGAAAAAGAGAAAAGACAAGCTTAAACATTAAAACTGTTTTCAATCATTTAAGTTACATAGTTCTCACTCCAGAAGCTTTGATCACGTATAGTGCTGTTGAAAGGCTGAATTATAATCAGCCTCACATACATTACGTTGCAATGCTGCAGCACTAGTGCACGACAGAATTTTATTTTCCAGTAGTTCATTCTTTGCTGGAAATATAAACACTCTGTATGCTTAATAGTTAAAAAAGAAAAGTTATTGCTTTTTAAAATTGCCTGGTAATGAGAATTCTGCTTGCTGTTAAAAAAAAACTGTGTGCCTTAGGACCATCTTTTGAATGCTGTCATTTTCAACACCAAGTGTTGATCAAAACAAAATCATCCCAGACAGTGATTTTAGTAAAAGCAACCATGTTTTTTTAACTGATCAACTGGAATGTATGGATGACACCTTCCTGCCACAACTGGCAAGTGAACGTACCAGGGGTGGTGCCCTGCTAGACCTACTGTTTATGAACTGGGCATGACTGGTGGTGGTCAGAGGTCATCTTGGGCACAGCAACCACGACATGACAGAATTTTCAATACACGGTAAAGTAAGGAGGGTCGTCAGCAGAAATTCCACCTTGGACTTCTGGAGGGCTGACTTTGATCTGTTCAGGACGCTAGTTCAGAAAGTCCTGTGGGAAGCAGTCCTCAAAAACAAAGAGGTCCAGAAAGGCTGGGCTTACATAAAGAATGAAATTATGAAGGCACAGGAGCGGGCTGTCCCTGTGTACCGAAAAAGGAGCCGTCAGGGAAGAAGACTGGCCTGAGTAGAGAGCTTTTGTACGAACTCAGAGAGAAAGACAGAGTGTATCAACTTTGGAAAAAGGGGCAGGTGAAGCAGGAAGTGTTTAAGGATGTTGTAAAGTCATGTAGAAAGAGAATTAGATATGCGAAAGCTCAGCTAGAACTTTATCTAGCTATCTCTGTTAAGGATAATAGAAAATGCTTTTATAAATATATTACTAACAAAAAGAGTGTCAAGGAAAATCTCCATTCCCTATTGGATGAGGAGGGAAGCATATTAACTGAAGACAAGGAAAAGGCTGAGGTACCTAACACATTCTTTGCCTCAGTCTTTAACAAAAAGACTGCCTACCCTCAGGGCAACTGGGCTCCTGAGTTGGTAGACAGAGATGGGAAGCAGAACACCCCTCCTGTAATCCAGGAGGAGGTAGCTAGTGACCTGCAGTGCCACTTAGATCCCAACAAGTCTATGGGTCTGGATGGGATTCACCCTAGGGTGCTGAGGGAGCTGGCGGAAGAACTGGCTAAACTATTCTCCATCATTTATCACCAGTCCTGGCTAACCAGGGAGGTCCCAGATGACTCCCAGGTGGAGGTTGGCCACTGTGATGCCCATCCACAAGAAGGGTCAAAAGGAGGATCCAGGGAACTATAGGCCTGTCAGCCTGACCTCAGTGCCTGGCAAGATTATGGAGCAGATCATCCTGAGTGCCATCAAGCAGCATGTAGAAGACAACTAGGGGATCAGGCCCAGCCAACATGGGTTTAGGAAAGGACAAACCTCATCTCCTATGACTGGGTGAATGAGGGAGGGAATGACTTAGTGAATGAGGGGGGGAAGGCAGTAGACGTCGTCTACCTCAACTTCAGCAAAGCCTTTGACAGTCTCCCACAGCATCCTCCTGGAAAAGCTAGCAATCCATGTCTTGGACAAGAGCACCCTTTGCTGGGTTAAAAACTGGTTGGATGTATTTGATCCTTGCTGTATTTAACAGTAACAGGAACTTTTGTTTCAGCAGCTTCTCTGCTAATCTCAGATTTGTGTGAAATTGTTGACGAGGTGAGACCCTTTGTGGGGCTGACTGCTGCAGAGGACCTTAAATGAAAATGACAGCACTTCAGCAAGGCCTAACATAAATTCTTTGACAGAATATAGATTCACAAAGAGAGGTAATCCTTGCAGCTGTCATAAAACATTGCTTTTTTTAAATGTCAGTACCATGCGGCTTCATGGTGAATAGAGCAATTGCTAGCACCATCTACCGGTAAATGCACTCAAGTGAAAAAATAGAGGGAGTTTTACTTCCTTAGGCAGATCTCAAAGGAAAAAAATAAATAGTATATGATCATCTTTCAGGTGTGCATTAGTCCGTGTCACACTCATGGCAGCTCTCCAGTTGCATTGGTAGGGAAGAAGCCTGAAGAATTAACTACAAGGTAAAACCTATTTGTTCCCTCCAGCCCACAGATGATACTTCACTTTTTAGCTGGCTATTCTGCTCTCCACACCTCTTTTCCTCTCACTGAGGACACTGCTCTAGGATATGGTGCAACAGGAAAGCAGCAGAAGCACCCCATCCAAGTGGTGATAGTGTCCTGGCAGAGGACTTGACTGTCTAAGAGGAATTCAGGATAGATGCAGCTGTGTCAACATGACAAAGCAACAGGGAATTACAAAAGTATTAAAAAAAAGACTGTTCTGTAGTACTGTGATTCACTGTAAGTCTGATCCAAATATCATCAAACAGGAACACCTTGTTTTACTCTGTTGGGAATTAGAGCAAGCACTAGGCAAAGTGTATTGACAGAGAAGTTTGATGCTTCATAAAACTTTTCTGATTTAACTGGAAAACTGTCTTTCCTCAGAGTGATTGGGGTGTAGTTGACTTGGAGATACTAAGCACAGCATCCTGTTTTTTTTGAGCTTGAACATTATTTGAGTCAAAAAGAACATGAAAAAAAAAGAAAAAAAAGAAACTATATAGCATCTTAGTCTATGAAATCACCAAATATTCCCCCATTTTTCATTGATACCGATTGAAAGATAACTGTGGGTCTTGGATCAGGTTCTAACATCAGAATAGACTAACACTGTCATATCCAATCAATTTTGGTTGTGTTCTCTGCATAAATCAAGGCCAGAAGGAGTCTTAGCTATTTAATTCCGATCTTTGCACCTGACAGTAAAAACAGAGCCAGATCAAGATGATTTTATGCTCATTTATAGATTAGCACAGGGGATTGTAAAGAAATTCACCAATGCCTAGGTCAGAATTGGGATTAAGTATTCAGATTCACAACTAGACAAATCAGGAAATGGTGAAGTCTAAAAGACCCACATTTATTCCTGAGTAGCATAGGTCATCTTCACTCTAGCCCACAGGACTTTTGACTAAACGTGAAGATGTCAGGCAAACAGTCACTATATTGAAGAGACTACACTGTTTGAGGCAGTCGTCAGCAACTTTCAAGCTTCCAGACAATGATGCCGATTCATTATCACCTAAATCTTCACAATTTCCTCCATCCTTTACCGGATAGAGGGCAGAAACTACAGCTAACTGCCAAAAAGCAAGGACTGGTACAAACATGATGTAACACAGTAAAGTCCTGAGCCAAGATCTGTTGAACCAGCCAAATTGTATCCCAGTCAGCTATCTGAAACCATAAAACCATCAGTTCTGAGAAGCTGTACTCTACATCAGTGCCCAACAAAAAATACTGCCAAGAAGTCTTACTATATTTCACTTTAAGTAACTCAGATGTTCGGGAAGCTTCCTCAGTCAGCATGGATACCCTGTGCCTATGTACCTCAGCCGAGAATGTAACCTTGCTCCCACAATTCATTACATTCACTCATTGAGAGATTTATCATATTTTGAAGAAATTTTAACCCAAAAGTGGTGAGCCAGTCCATGGTTCTGCACAGTCTCAAGAAACAGCCACTTGAATCGTCATTGTGCTTAATTCAGGAGACAACTGCCCTCTTCTTCCCCCAAGTGATTGAAGTTTGTTCAAGAGACCCACCTTTCAGATGATAGCTGTAACAGCTGTTGGTTTAGGACTTGTCATTAAATGACCATTCAGATCTTAGATCATAAAATTTCCCATCCTTCACTTTATCTGCAAAGTATGCATCTATGCTGCTGTCTTAAAACACACATGGAGATGTTGATATATGCTGATCTCAGGGTTAGATTTGGAGAGATCACCAGTAGAACTATTTAAACTGCTACAGTACTTGTGTTTTGAATTGCATCCACTGCCTATACCTTGCTGTTCTTTGCTCCACCAGCTCCTCTTAGCTTGCCACTGGCTCTTGACGCTAGTCTTGACAGCTTTGTAACCAGTTCATGTTTGGCCGGTGCTTCCACACATACGTGCTCCATGTCTGCCCATTGATCCTTTCACTTTCTCCTCTACCCTTCACGAAGTATCAACAGACCTCTCTTCTTTTCCAGGTTGCCCTCCCCTGGCAGTCACTGGAGGCTTTGCCTTTGTTTTAGGCCACAGTCACCGGGCTTCTAGATGACTTTTCATTGAAAACAAAATCTTTAAACTTGTTTTGATTGACGCATGCAACTGACCTGGCTCTTCCCACGCAAGAGGGCAAAAGTCCATCTCATAGGAGTTCTGACAGTTCTCCAAGTCGTCCAGGAAGTGTCTAAGAAACAAGAAAACAAAATAAAGTAAAATGGTTTGTCTGATCCTCTCTCCACTGAAATAATGCAATTTCTCTTATGTTTTGTAGATTATTTCTATTGGAATTAAGGTTAGAAATCAAAGGAAATAATTCTGGCTTTTTTTCTTTTTCACTTCCTTTTACAGTACTATTGCAAACAGTATTATTTCTTGACAATACCTGTTACTTTTGCTTCAATAATTTTGGCTTTTTACATGGTCAATTATTCCAAGTAAGGTTGTTTCACTGCATGAAAAACCCCAGACAGCCCAAGTTTTGTATTTAGTTTCTTCACTTATCCTTAAAATCTAATTGTTTTGTTGTTTTTCTTCAAGCCCTGCCCTGGATTTTATTGATCTGTGACTGCAGGAAGATAGTTTTGTGGTAAAGTAAGGCATGGTGACAGTCTTGAATTTCTGTCACAATGATGTGACTTCCTGTACATCGTATTTCTGGGCCTGATTCTGACTACATAAATCCTGTAAGATGCCGTAGGTACAAGATGTCTCAATTTCCTGCTCATTATTTTATGAAGACATTTGGCACATCATGGATTAAAGCTTCGTTTGTGCCAACAGCTCCCAGCTGGGTAAAAGAAAAGAACCACATCTCTGTGCTTGTATCTTCTTCAATAAAGTTAAAAAAAAAGAGGCATTGAAAGCATCTGAATGCTTATAAATGAATCAAAATTCAGGTGCTGAAGCCTTGATTTCTAAGGTGACTTGGTCAGTAGATGCCTAGCTACTACATCACATCAGTAGGACTTATGTACTGAGAATTGTATGCAATAACTGTTTCTTCTGTTGCAGCAGTGCAGCAATGTTTATAAATTGCTCCAAGAGCCTTGGATGAAAGGACTTGTAAATGTAGAATACATTATTAACGCTCATTAATGCATTTCATAAACTGCCTCTGTGACCCTCTTGATGTCCTAATGTTGCTGCTACATCTGGAACTGTCTCCAGTTACAGTTGGGATTGGTGTTAGACAAAGTGCAAATTTGAATAACCTGGCTGTGAAAGGAAAAGAACAGGCTGTTCACAGGATTTTTATTCATGTTACTGTGTATTTTTATATATCCTGTAAACATTAATGAACAAACAAAGGATGACTGGTGGTCTACCTTCTTTCTGATTAATAAATTTGCTCATTTTAAGCTATGAATTTAAGCTATGTTCATTTTCCCTTCAAACCCTGTTGCCCAAACTATTCATTAATTTTCCAACTTAAAAAAAAGCTTCAGTTAACTCTTCTGTGTCTTTATTGCTTCTTTAACTGTCCAAAGAGTGCTGGGCATGTACCAGAGAAACAACCCCCACTTCAGAAATAGGAAGTTCATATTTATTTGCTATGAAGTGGAATAAGTCACCTTAAAATTATCTGATTAAGTAAAACTGACAAAAATAATGCCATAGGATTCCAGTGTGATTGGTCGGTTGCAGCTGCTTTAAAAACATGTTGTTCTTCAAAACATGTTTTTTTCCTTCAAGGGAAAAAAAATACTGAGGATAAGATTATACCTTATTTGATGTAGAAGAAAATAGTTCACTGTAATCAGTCTTCTTCGTCTCACTAATGAATAAGTCAAGTTCATTTCAGGACCAGATTAGACTTTGTCATGGTGTGACATACTCTGGAATGCTCTTAACGTTTTGTGCTGTGAATACGCTGTTCATTTTGAGCTACCTATATGCTGCTTGCAGCACTTTAAATGATTACATACTAGGTATGTGTGTATATATGGTATGTAATCATCTCAAATGCTAAGACTGCAATATGAATAGGTAATAAGAAATAAACTTTACCTTTGAATACATGTTTCTGTGATTGATTGTTTGAACTTTGGTAAATGAAGAAGGCTTAATTAGTTTTAAAAAAAGATCCTGAGAATGGGCTCTTATTATTTAAGGTTAATATATCTTTTATGGGTTTTATGTGCAGAGTATAGCACTTATTTGGGTTTTGTTTAATTTTTTATTCAACTTGGTTCATTACTTTATTCATTGATTTCCCATAATAATAATGGTTGTGCTTATATACTGCCTTTCATCTGAGGCTCATAAAGTACTTCACAAACATTAACATATTTTTCTCACCACTTTTATTTACATTGCCATTCTAATGAAACTATCATAGACTGGCTGCATATAAATTACACTGCAGTAGCCACAGAAGCAGAAAAACAGAATATGCACCAGAAAAAAAATAAAAACTACTGGAATGAAAGCACAAAATGATACGTCCCAGGTAGCTGTTCCACCTTCTAGTTTGCCTTCCCCAGAGGGAAGTAGGACTGTGGACAGTATGGCTGCTTTAGTGCTGAGTCAACAGTACAGCAATCACTCAGACATTAGTCTAACGTGTTATTAAAAATTTCCAATTACAGAGATTGTCTGGGGAGAGCACAGAATCTATTCTCACACTGAACTACTGGCAGCATTAGAAACTTTTTCTTAATTTCTAACTTGGTTGCTTTGTGTTTAGCTCATTACTTTATGTCTTATTCACTTGGACACGGAGAAAAATTATTCCCTACTTTTGCAGAATTCTCTTCTGAATTTGAAGGCAATTACCATGTAGCACCTTTGTCTTCTTTTCTCTCTAGATGAAATTACATCAGTTCATTAAACCTGCACTAGTCCAGTCATTCTCATTGCCTTATGCTTGCTGTTCTCTGGTCTCATCCCCCATGAAGCGTAGTGTTGAAAATGGACATAGGATTTCATCACCAGGATGCCCTCACTTATCTTGCAGGGCATGTTTCTTCTTGTGCATCCAGTGGGTGCTTGTATTTTGCATAAGAGCTTGACAGTGTTTAAGTGTTTCCACTCATGATGCTCAGTAAGACCACAGAACATCCCTTGCACATCTGCCACCCAGCTTATTCCGAACTAGCACAGCTGGCTGTCGTCGCACAGGTTTAGCACCTCATATTTGTCCTTATTCAACTTCGTTTTATTTTTCAGACTGTTTCTCTAAATTACCAAGTTCTTTGAATTTTTTCCTTATTTTTGCAACAAGCCTGAAGCTGCCTATGGTTGTATTACCTGAATATTTAATAAACATAGCCTTTGATTCATCACCCCGATTATTGATGAAAGCATTGAGTACTGCTGCAACCAGAGTACACAAGATCCTGCTTGATAGTTTGGCAGTGAATCATTAATAACCTCTCTCTGAAAGTTTTCCAGGCAGTCTTGTATCAACCTTAGGGCAGTTTAATTACAGAGACTCTTTTCCCAGTTTGCTTTTGAAGCTGCCATATTATGCTTCAAAAGGTCAAAGTACACAACACTGGCTAGTTCTACTATAGCCACTCTATTCTTTCATAGAAAAAAGTCAGTTTGGAACACAGGTGATTTGCTTTTGGCAGATCTTTCCTGTTTCACACTTTCCCAGGTAGTTTTGGTTTTGTTTTGGGTTAGGGTTTGTTTGGTTTTTTTCCTTACAAATGATTTTGTAATTTTCCTGGGAAGGCTGACCGGTCTTTAATTTCTCTGATTCTCTCTTTTTTCCTTCTTAAAGATAAGGATTGCATTTAGGGATTGAATTTGCCCTTTTCCAGAGTCTGGGACTTCATAAACCCTCCACACTTTCTCAAGGATAACCTTTAATGGCTCCATTTGATTCACCTCATTCTTAGCTTCCCAGTGAATAGAGACGAAGTCCAGCCAATTTCAAATATTGAACCTTGCTAAGATTTCTCTGATTATTTCTTCTCCTGCTGTAGCCCAAATCCTGCCTTTTTGCCACTGGTAACGTGCAGCTGATCTTCCTACAACAGCTGAACTCTGATCCATTAAAAAAAAAAGTTATATTAAATATGTTAGCTTTCTCAGTGACACCTATCAATAGAATTGCTAAAACAGTAGACCAGTGCTCTCCATCATCACTGATACTCGATATTCCTTCCCACTGCATCTTACTTGATGCCCTAATGAAAAGGCTGACTACTGCAATAACCAGGATAAACTCCTGAAGAATCCCAGCTGGTACATCCTTCTACTTTTATCTTACACTGTACAATACATAATTATTAAGCCAGTCTTATCAATATAAAGGGCTATTTACAAGACAAAGAACCTTTGCACATCTTTATACTCCTTCCACTTCTTGTATGAGATTGTTACAGAAATACAGATTCGACAGGAGTCTCAAGCAGTTTCCATAAAAGGTTCTTTAACCACAAGCACTCACCACTTTCATTCTGCTTCACATGTAATAGATTTCACCTACATGGTTACAATATATATGGTGATGCTATAACACTTGACATCAGAAGAGTTCAAAGCACTTTCCACATTGAACTTTTTAATAAGGTAAAAGTAAGTAAAGTGACTTTCCTGAGGTCACCAAGAACACAATCCAGACCTCCCAGATCCCAGGCCAGCACTCCATCATTATGCCATCCAGCCTCCTGTATTATTAATGCTCAGCCTAAATATATTCTTGTAGGAATTGATTTAGTGCCATTAGTTTCAGACAGCTAATCCAAAACTCCATAGTTATCCAGCCTCTAGGAAATTACTGGAACAAAGAACTTCAGGGCTGATCCAGAAAATAACATAGTAAGTTTCTCAGGAAGCCTAGATACATTTTTTAATTGAAAAGTTGTTTCAAAGGGAAACAATCACCCAATTCTAAATCTACTCTAAATCAAATAAAAATATTAGATTTAACCTAGATTTGTACCCCTTTTAAATTCTCACACACTGTAAACCAAAGTGTAGTCAAAGTTAACATTGTCTACATGATTTTCAAGTAATTCATTGTAAGATTGATGTAATAATACGTTTTTGTTTAAGCTACAAGTATATTAAACTGTTGTAATGAAGTGTAAGACAGTTCATAATGCATTCTTTTCCACAGAAACATGGAAAACAGCTCTTCAAAATTACATTTTTTAGGTGATAAAAAAGAAGAAAGTGATGCAGGTCCTCACTGAAAGCTGAATAAGCATATATAATTTCACCACAAAACCAAACCCAATCATATCAATCATTCAGAAAAATGAATAGCATATTTTTATCATTTCACCTACAGAACTGCAGGGCAGACCTCAGAAAGCAGATGTCCTGATGATGACTGTGTATAATTTAGAATTTTGAATAATTTTGGACTTTCTGTTGCTACTTTGGATAAGATCAGCACAAAAACATTCTGCAACAGTTACTCAGACCAAAATGCCTTTGTGGACTAAGAACTTAAAAATAACTAGATAACATTTCATGTGTAGCATTTCACTGATCTATGAACATTAATAACAATTTAAACTTAAATTTTCAAATTATATATATACATGCAGATACGTGTATACATATTTTTATGCGTAAAATTTACACACCTACAAGGGTGAGTGATTGAAAACTACATACATACGCATGTAAATAAATAGAACTCACAAATATAGACAAGTTTTCTTCCATAGCTAGAACACCAAAATGCAATAACCATTTATAATCATCCTCCAAGTACAAGGAAAGTTTCCCATAAATGTTGTCATTTGAACTTTTCAGAAAAGGTCACCAAAAGGCCATTGATCTCTCATTGGATCTCAATTACATACACTTTTGAACCACGGATCTTTACATTTACTGCTCTCATTTATCACAGAATGTTGACTACAGGAAACATCTAAATTCCAACATTTCAAAGGTCAGTTTGCAATTTTTAAAAATTCCCCTCTATTATTCATTTTAGTGCATGCTCTGTTCCACAGGTAATCCATTAGAAACACAAGTTTACTTCTTCATCTAAATAATTTATATCAGAAGCTCAGATATGAGTGGAATTAAAAAATACTAACATGAAACTCAACTGATTACGCTAGTTATTCATCAGGGGAAAACAGTTTTCTCAAGATAACCATCTTTAAGCTTATATAGATGTAGGGGTGGTTGAGTGGGGTTTTTTTGGGCGGGGAAGGAGTTGCTGCTGTTATTTTTACTAATTTTATTCTAGATACCAAACTTGAAAACAAGTGGTGTGTTTAGTTTGTTTCTGAGTTATAACATTGCCATGCATACCATCAGTAGCATTACCTCTTCCTAAATTCCTTGAGTTCTTCAAGTTCACGCTTAGGCGATGCAGCAGGCATGACTAATCAGCCCCTATGTTCTGTTTCAACAGTTCACTGAAACACATTCTTTTTTAAAATGATGATAATAAAATAAATGTCTTCTTCCATAGATTTTAGTCATTTGAACTACAATAAATGTCATAGATTATACAGGAAAAATAAAGAATTTACCCAAAAGCTTAATTTGGTATTCTATTGCAATGATAAAGTGAAATAAATTTTGTTTTGAGCATTAATATGAGGCTCAATACATTAGGAAAGGGGAACACTCGTCTGTGATTTTTTTTTTAATGAAACACAAAGGTACTTGCTTCCATTACCAACAGTAATTCTGGGATCTTTGTACGAAGGTATTCCTAATTAACTTTGAAATACTCACAGGTGTGCATCTTCATATAGACACAGCTACTGTGATGACCTGTAAAAGGACATTAGAACATGAATGGCTTTTTACAAATACTATTAAGTACATTTGCAAGATGACCTCCAGGTTTTCCTTTTCCTGCTGCACTGTCCTACCTGCGCTGGGGTTTTGCCACAAAATTATATTGCCCTTTCAATTATCTGTGGATATTTAACATGAAGAGAAGGACTGATCATTTCTGAAGTGGTAGGTCCCTTGCTCCATAACCACTTCACACAGATGTACAGCTGCTGACTTCAGTGGTCCTGTCTGGGAAGTGCTCGTTCACATAAGTGGTCCAGGGCAAACCTGGTGAGCTCCATTGACTTGCATTAAGCAAGCATTTATATGCATCTCAGCAGGTGTCAACCTATTAGAAGAAAAGCTATAGGACTGAGATAGAAAATACACCGTTCTTAAACTTCAAAAGTAAGAAAATATGGAACCTAACAAACTGCCTCATAAAATTGTGTTCAGGAATCCTAAAGCATATTTGTGGTGTGTTTTTTCATAGGTTGAGTTGACCTATGATATTAATGTTGACTTTATTTCAAACATATATATACACTGAGGTATATTTTGATAGAGCCAGTATGGAATATCAGGGCTTTGCATAATGCAGTGCTGTAGAGTAATGATATACTTAATCAAGAATAGCTGAATAAATACCAAACAAAATCAATCTTATATTGAATTAAATATTATTATATTAAATTTAAATTCAATTAAATCTGAAATTCAACAAGGGTAAGTGTAGAGTCTTGCATCTGGGAAAGAACAACCCCACGGACCAGTGTAGGTTGGGGACTGACCTGTTGAGGAGTAGCACAGCAGAAAGGGACCTGGGGGTGTTGGTGGACAGCAGGATGACCATGAGCCAGCAATGTGCCCTTGAGCCAAGAAGGCCAATGGCATCCTGGGGTGTATCAGAAGGGGTGGTTGTAGGGCAGAGAGGTTCTCCTGTCCCTCTACTCTGCCCTGGTGAGACTGCATTTGGAATATTGTGTCCAGTTCTGGGCCCCTCAGTTCAAGAAGGACGGGGAATTGCTTGAAGGAGTCCAGCGCAGAGCACTGGGCCAGGCTGCCCAGAGAGGTTGTGGAGTCTCCTTCTCTGCAGACATTCAAAACCCGCCTGGATGCCTTCCTGTGTGACCTGGTCTGGTGATCCTGCTCTGGCAGGGGTTGGACTGGATGAGCTTTCGAGGTCCCTTCCAACTCCTAACATTCTGTGATTCTGTGTGATTCTGGTATTGCCCCAGGACTGCAATAACAGCCCTTTCCCTTTGGAATATTTGTTTAACACACTTTAAAATGCATAACATGGATATGCTCAAGAGTCATGTTATGACTTTTTGTGTAAGAAACAGTTTCTGTATCAACCTATCATACTGGCTGCCATTCCAGAAAGCCATTTTTATTTGATTGCAAAGTGCACAGTTAATTAAGGCCCAGAATCACTAAAATCTCCCAAGTGTTTTAATGCTATAGAAGATGGTAATAACTGTAAGTGCTGTGACCAAAACGTGTATAAACTGTTGCTTTTGAACATACAGACTCACAGATGCAGGATCAGACCTTCAATGTGCCCATATAACTTGTCCACAAGGCATGAAAGAAATCTCCCTAAAAAGATAAAGCACTAAAAAAGTGCTTTCTATTCGCACAGCCCAGACTTTTTTTGATTTGCATTTTCTGGAGAGTTACAGGTGGCTGTGGCTGCTGTAGGTGTCAGGTGGCTGCTCTTGTTTAAACCGAGAATTGAGCTGGTCCCTCAGGTCCTTCAGATCTGAAAAATGAAAAAAATAAATATTTCCTTCTCCTTCACTTCCATGCCCTGCACTGATGATGGGTTTTCCTGCTTTATAATTCAGATGAAAGAAGGCAGAATTCTAAACCACAGCTGGCAGGATATAGTACTCCATGTCATTAGTCTTTTTAATACAGGTTAATAATATTCTCTCATGTTTTGATGGGATGATGACACTTCCTTATGCATCATGAGAAGCACTTTCTTTAGCCTACATTCCTACTAGTGCTGTCTGATCATTCAGGAAGAGCTATTAGTTCTTTTCTTTCTCTGTTTGATAGACATATGGTAAGTATATAGCAACATAACAAGGAAACCACATGCTATGCCCTCCTCCCGTAAACTCTCCTTTTCTATTTCCCCGTGCAGCCCAGCTATGCAGTGCATCAAGATGCAGGGAACCAAGAACAGAGACATTAGGGAGCAGATCAAAAAATTGAAAGAAACTACATTTTCCACTTCCAGATAACATTTTATCACAGAGATTATCCAGGATGTACTTTACATGTAATATTTTCTCGATCCTTATTCAGAAATATGTAGGATTTTGTAATGTTTGCAATGTTGCTTATGTTGTTGTTAATCTTCACAATATAAACAAAGTTAGGCAAACACTAATGACCTATACCTTTGTTATGGTATACATTTGAGCAATGTTCATAAAATTCAAAATTCATAGCATTACACCTCCTAGTTATGCATGAGATTGAGTAGTCTGGATTTACTAGCAGCACCTTGATACGCTATGGAAAGTTACCTTTAGAATTGAATGGGGCAGCTATATTTGCCTGAACTAATTTGCCACATTAAATGTAATTGAGCAACAGGAACATTTCCTACATCTAATATTCTAAAGAGAATTATAAATGCTATATATATTCACTGTAATAGCATAATGGAATTCTTTTTATGCCCCTTAACTCCGTCCACTTCATAAACTGAATTAATTTGTGCTGCACTTATATCAACTGTGTTGTATTGCATTCTACATTAAAACTATTGTTGTTAGCTGAGTAACATTTTCTTCTTGCTGAAATGTACTTATGTACTAAACCAGGTTTAAGATGTTTTCATTAGCATGTTTGATAGGTACTGGCTATGATCTCAGATATCTACAGCAGCAGGAGTTCTTTGGAACACCATGCCTCAGACTGCCTCTGTATTACAGACTAAAGCAGAACAGATACCTAAATGTCAGCTGTAAAGGAAAGCAAGGAGATCATGCAGTGTTATAAAGAGGATGAAGTGCTGTAAAATACAATACAGCCCAGCTGAGCTGTCTGATCTCCCTGTTCTGTTTCATATATTTCCATTTCACCATTACTACAATTAATTGAGTTAGGACAATTTTAAAGCCACATAGATAGGTACTTTCAAGACAACCAACTAAAGATGGAATAAAAATCCTAGTTCTCCAAATAGACACAGTGTAGGTCTTAACTGAAGTACAAGTCACTACTAGTTGCATAAACCCTGTATCTGAGTTCAGCCGAACAGCGGAATGTTTGCATATGGACCTAATTTCTGAAAGTCTAATTTACCTCCATTTCCTCTACTACAGAATCATGCAGTGGAAGTAGCTACACTGAAAACTAACTAGACAAAAAGACATTTTCTTATTCAACGGGGCGTCCTCCATTTCTCTATTCAGAACAGAATATCTGATTACTTATGAAAATCACATTTTATTCTCAAACAGCATTAAGTAGCACTGAGACAATATCCTGAAGATGAAGGAATGGACTAGACCCTCGGGAACATAATTTGTTTTTACTATTTTCAAAACCCTTACTGGCCTAATAAAATCCCTAAAATATAGACACTTCAGTAAGCTTTTTTTTTGCAATTCACGATGGCCAGATCTCTCAGGATGCCTTCATTGCCTGACAAAGCAGAGAACATGGCCTAATGTTATCATAAAGAGGAATTTACCACGAACTATTCAGTACTGTAAAAGCTGCTGGCAGTTTATAAACACTTCCTATATACTGTAAATTCAGGGTTGTTTTGCTTTGAAAAAAAATGGTTTAACTTCTTGTAACCACTCCAACCCCTTGTATTCCTTTCACAACGGCCTTTAAAATAGCACAACCAAATATGCCCTATTAGAGAAGGAAAGAAGTTCTGATTTATAAAATTCCTCTTTCCCATAAATGAAGCCCTCGTAAGAACTTCCTGATCAGAAATCATATGCTTAAAATAAATTACTCATAGCCATAAGGACGTATACAACGCTCTAATTGCATTTATGCCCTGCTTCAGGACCTGACAGGTGTATACAGGAGTTATATGCAGCAAAACACCTACATCCCACTTGGCTTTATTTAAAACCTTTTTTTTTTTAAATTTCACAGTAGGAACTTTTTGGACTGGTTCAATATTTCTTGTATGAATAAACATTTTTGAGGCAGGTACAGCCCCTGCACTGCTCTATATACAATAGAGAACTTGCATGCATAACAGAACTTGCCAACTCTTAAGTTTAGCCAAGATACTAGCACTGTTTGTACCAATGAACACTGAATGACAGCATTAGATAAAGCACGTAAAATATTATTGCGGAGGATAGTCTTTCATGATACTGAAAGCAGACAGATTAAAAGACTGAGCACATCTTTCAAACTCAGCTGCTGTTTAACTCTGCTTTATCTATGGTACGCTTTCCTTACACATTTTCTTTTTTCATCTTGTGCAGCAGACAGAAAAATCTTTGGAAAAAAAATCAAAAAAGAATCAAGCTGAGGCCAAAGACGGTTGAGCTTTGAAAGATGAGAATATTTTTGTTCCAGTGAGGGTAATTCCAAAATTGTCTTTAATGTGTCTATGACTTCAGAATTTAAGTACCTAAGACACTAGAAACACCCATGGATTGAATTTGAACTTCAATGTGGGGTTTGAATCTGTGCTGGAAATGTTTTTGATAACAGAATCCATCTGCCCTGTTACCTTTTATTAAGCCAGAACCATTGTCAGAATTGCTTTTTTAGTGATCCTTAGGAAACTATTCCCTCAATAAAATGGAAAGTTCTAGGCACGAGTAGCCCAAGTGTTAAGTCAGCTGACTATTGCTCACTATGTGACTTGATCCCTGCATCTAATCAGGAAAACCACAATTGCTTCGTCACTGAGACAGGGATCATTTCTGACAGGCCAGCAAGAGCTCCATACCCAACATAGGCAATTTCAGAAGACTACAAAGAGAAAGTTCAGATAGTGCATAAAGACAGGATTGCCAACAAGCTTCATAAACTTCATGTTGTGCTTGCAGTCTTTATTAAGTGAGAAGAGAAGAAAAAGGAGCTCCAACCACAGACAATTTATATTGTCAGGCAACACACTCCTAAGATTACAGGCTTGCAGCAGTAGCTGTGTTTCACATCTGCCTGTTGACCCTTGTGTCTTTTTTAAACATGAGCTGTGAAAAATTGCTTAATGGCAGGGTAATTTTTTTATTCTTATGCAGCCTGCTATTGCAAAGGAACAGCAATAGGCCTGAAGTCAGAAGGGAGAGTTAAACTGCTTGCTTTATATTTATTTTGTTGTTTGTTTTCTTCTGGGTGGAGGGCTGTGGTATTTCTTGCGGTCCAGCCTTGTTACACTCTCCACGGAATGTGGAAGCCTATATTCAGACATCCCAAGAAAAACGCATACTGTGCCATTTCATCATAAGGGCATCTCTGATACGAGGTGTTTATATACTTTGGCTTTCATTTCTATTAAAGTTTATAATAAACAACCCTCTATAACATCCCCTCACAGAGGGAAGAAAATTACTGAGCTCGGCAGAGCAGTTTTCACTGTGCGTACTTAAACCAGCTGTGCTGAGCAGTGTACTCGTACTTCTGCAGTTCTTGACCATTTCAAGGGTACTCACGGGCTGCAGTATCACTGTTTTCCATTTT
>NW_010194407.1:47089-52323 GCF_000695765.1 Mesitornis unicolor | reverse complement strand
CAGTAATTGACACAAGAATAGATTCACGTTGTGCCACTTGCTGTTCTCACAGCCTTTGTCTGAAAAATAAAGGCTCAAGAGTACAGTATCTCATTTGTCAGGAAATTGGTGGAAAGGCGCTGTACTCTCGGCTTTCCCCGTATTCTGCAGTTTGATTTCCATCAGTTTTGATTTTTTTTAAAGGAGAGAAAGAGAAGAGAAATGGTAATCAGACAGAAATAAAGATGTCACACCACAAAATAACCTTGCACGTGAATGTATTACAGCTCTGGTAGACAATGGGTAACAATGCACAACAGTATTTCTGTTGTGTCTAACAATTTCCTCCCTGATTGGCTTTCTTAGGGATAGTCTCCTCACCAAAATAAAAACCATTCAGTTATCAAGGAATCTCACTCTAAAACCACACTTTACTTTTATTGCTCAGTCTTTATATGCTGTCAAACCAAGATAGGAATGTACTCCATTAACTTCATGAAATTTTACAGCAGTAAAATGAAGACCAAGGTACAATAAGCTAACATTGAAAATTAATGGCGAGTATATTTTTAACCATATTGTTATAGTAATAATTATAAAATTATTAAGTTAATTAAAAGTTATAATCCAAGAAAAAATTCTTAAAATTTATTCAGATTTTATGCCCTGAATGAACCAAACTGTTGAAGAGCAGAGGAAGGCGAGTTGCTCATGGATTAAGACCACACAGGCAAACATTAGCCAAAATAAATGAAAGGCATTCATTCATATAGAAGAAGGATTTAGGATGGAAAGATGGGCACGGCCTTAGGACATTGACATTGTAACTAGTTCAGTATGAAACTGATGGAACCAATTCTAACAGTGCACACATTAGCATTAGCCAAAATCAAAACCTTCATCGGATGGTCAGAGTAGCCAGTGGGCTCATTGATGCATTTGCATTTTAATTGCACTACAGGAATTGTTGCTGACTGGCATTAAACATTTGCTCTTGTGGATTGCCAGGGTGGAACAGAAAAACCGGCAACACTTTTGTTTCACCTTTAATCTAAAAGGCTCATCTAGGTTTCTAAGACCCAAAGTTCCCATTTTACAGGAGCAGACTTAAAAACCATGCACCAGCTTAACTAAAATCCACAAAACTGACTGCACCTCTCTTCACCTTTTCTCATCATTCCCAGTGCTTGCTTGTCTCCTACTGTACACGCTTTCTTTTTTCAGTGGCTCTCAGAATAACCAAGACGGTATGGCAGCCTCCAAATATCTGCTTTCAAAGTAACCTTGAGGAATGAAGAAAAAAAAAGCACTGACTTTTTATGGACAAAGACACTTTTAAAAGTTTCTACAATAATCTGTGTTGAACTTACTGAATCCACTGTCTCTCAAGTGATTGACTAATTGTTTCCCATCAGTTCCATCAGTTATTATTTCCAATCTTTTTCAGAAAAAATTACAATGTCTAATTACTAACTCAATAGAGAATTCTTGCACAATTCTCAATGCCCTGCAAAAAGAGACATTGCAGTATCAGTTATGATCAGCAAACATTTTGTTTAAAGAAATGGAAGAATAATTAACTTCTTTGAGGTATGGTGGGAGCATAGGTAACAGTGCGACTACAAAGAGAGAAATGGTCTGGAAAACTCATTTACATAATAAATTGTATCAGGTGAACTTTTATTAGATATGGTCCTGTAAGAGCTATCACTATATGAATTTATGATTCTTGTGAGCAGTTCTTCATTTGAATAAAGGCTATTTACAGAAAATTATTGCACTGGGCTCAGTGACTCCCTAGAAAGAAACAGTGAGAACAGAAATTATAAATACAACGGACAAGTGCTGAGTACTCAGGCCCAGTGAATTCCACACTATAGCTTTATGAAGTATTAATTTACTGCAAAAGGAAATATCGGAATGCTAACATATTTACCTAAGTCTGTGTATCTTAAGCAGTTTTTGTTTTTTCAATTTGTACAAAGTTACCCTTAGCAACATATCAGTAAATTGAAGATACAGACATGCATAGTCACGTATTTTTCTGTTTCTTACAGATATCACAAGAGTGCTTTTCAAACAAGTATTTCTATTAGGAGCATTGATGTACAGCTTTTCAAGAAAATTTAAGTAGGAAAGATGGTGGAGATAGTAACAAATAGATATGTGCAAGGTTCCAGCCCTTATCATATGGAAGGAATAGCACAGAAATAGAGAAAGAAACAAAGGTGGGTAAGGTTCCTTGAGAAGGTTCAAGAGGCATGGTAGCATCAAAGAATAATTTTAAATGGGTACAGATTCAAGGATGCAAAATGGGTGTCTTGAACTGGGGAATAAAAGCACTCAGTAACTGTACAATGGAAACACTATTCATGAAGACTCCCTTTATTTCTGAGATTGCCAAAATATACCTTTTTGAGTTGTTTCCTTGGTTTTTTTAGCATGTTGCAACATGCACAGCTATTTCTTCTGTGATTTCAGTACAACCGTCAGTACCCTTCTAATGAAATTGTTTTCTCTTTACAACAATAGCATCATTCAGTGATTGTGCCAACAACTTCAGCTGAAAACGCCTCTCCATGCACTGCCAAATCCAAAATGCCATTGCCAATAAAGGATGAAACCAACTAGCACTGGTTTGTTTCTCCAAGAGCTTGGTGTTATGGCATCAAAGGGCTTCCTAATAAATGTGCCAAATTTTGAGAAAAATAATTATCCATTCTTCAAAACAATTACATGTTACAAACTCCCCTTTTTCCTAATCAGTTTGGGGTTTTTTTACAATGAATCATAGTCATTAATGACTATTACTCCAAACCAACATTAAACCTTTGAGCATATGTTTATAATATAGCACATACAAATAGATAAATACATATAATATTTGCTCTTGTTTTTATTTTTTTTAATCTCAGAGCATTTGGTAATAGGAAACATCATTAGTGCTGTGGACCTTTCTTCTTGCTTTGCAGCCTGAGGGACATTTTCCTCCTCTGTTTCATTCTGGGATGGTGTCCAAAAAACATTTTTCTTTGGCTTTTTTGATGGCAAGGAGAGACTGAGAAAAGTTTTGCTCCTACAGGAACAAAGGTACTTTTCTAGGATGCTTCTAGCATAGAACAGCCATAGTAAGCTAAATCTTTGTTTCGTAGAGATACAGTATTCTATTCTCTATATTAACGATTCAGTCTCCTGTCTAAAGTTCGTTATGGTATTTGTCATTAACCTCTAGTTCAAGTGCATGACTGTCTAAATTAAATCATATCACTATCATCAGAAGATCATCTTCCACTCCAACCTGGGATTTTAGGCATATCTAAGAAGCAATTTGCTTTGACTTTACGGAATCTGCATATCCAGATACTACTTAAGTCTGTAAGAGTATTTCTATATATTATATATTCACTCCTTGCTATGTGTCTTTTTTAGAATTCAAATGAAAGCCCAAGTGGCATCTCAGATTTACTCTGAATTCATCCAGACCAGTTTTCTGACTTCAACAGTTACCATTAGCAAACTATTCATTAATGGACCATTAACTCAGACACCATTCCTAAAAGTACCTCCTGCAGGCAGCTTTATACGAAGTCACAGAAAAAGCACAAAATTATTATGCTTTTGAAAACAAGATGGCATTGAAACAAATAGCCCACCAAAATAGTGACAGATCTCACAGTCCAAATGTCTGTGTATGCTAGACCTGAATACAATCAATCAGCACATTAGGCTTATGCTTAGGATACCCAGGAACAGAAACCAAGCATGAGTTTTATGGGTAATAGATGAGAAATAAAATAATTAAATACTAAGACTGGTCGGAAATATTCCATTTCTTAAAACTGAGTTTCTGGAAAAATATCATGGAAAAATCTGTTGCTACAGAAAACTGAACACTCACCTTAAAACGTGAAACGGCCAAAATAGTTTGCTGTCTTGAACAGATATCACAAATTATTTTTAGGATTATCAAAAAAACTTAGGAAAATTTGGATGAATATTCAGATCTTCCCTCTCAATAAAAAAGTTGGTTTACTGGCAATCTGAAAATACATATATATATATATATATATGCACACGCGTACACATATATGTACATATATGTTATAGCTTCTTGAACCACAAGACAGAGCTTTGAATCCTGCAACCATATGAACCAGTACTGTTATTCCAGTTAGTGGAATAAGTCATAGGCATAAACCCACTGTCTGACTACATTTCCATTAATAAAACTGTTCCTGGTGCAGATGCCGGAGTGAACAGAGTGCTCAGAGCTGTTAATAAATACACTGAATTAGAAAGTGTCTTGATATGAACAATGCATCTGAGTGAGCCAGATTAGAGGATTATGTTTCCCACTGCAGCAGTTCATATTATGCTGACACAGAAACATCAAAGATAACAAAAGTTACCACTGAGGCATTTAAAAAACTGAAATTCAAAACTGTGACTTTAAAATAAAACAACAAAAAAATAGAAAGATTCACAAAATAAATTAAGTAAGACACTGCAGAAGTAAGTAAACCCTGGCTAGAAATAATTCAACCAAATTGAAAAATTATCATTAAAAGGTCAGGTCTCATACCATACTGTGACACACCAAAAATAGGAGATCAATTTTCTAACCTGAAAAAGGGGTATTTAATCTAACTTAGCTCTTTGTAATTCAAAGCTATCTGGAAGTATACTTGTCTCTGGGGAAAGTTACAGAATGTCTCTTTGTGAGAAAACTGGTTCTTCATCTTGCTTTCAAAAGGCTGGGGGTGCAGTGGAGGGTGTCCCCAAAAAGAAGATCCACATATAAAACAAGCCAAATTGCCTAAATAGAGAAACATCTTGCTTTGAAACCATATCTCATTTCCTAAAACCATGTTCCTGTTTGTTTTCATTCTGGTTGTTATTAAACCAGTATTTCTTTCATCTTGCAATTAGTTTATTATTATTATTATCCCTTGGTCACAAGGGATCCAGAGAAGGCTGAGGTGCTCAGTGACTCCTTTGCCTCAGTCTTCACTGGCAAGGGCTCTAGCCACGCTACACAAGTTACAGAAGGCAAAGGTAGGGACTTGGAGAAGAAAGATCTGCCCACTGCAAGCAAAGATCAGGTTCAAGACCATCTAAAGAACCTGAAGGTGCACAAGTCCATGGGACCTGATGACATCCATTCACGGGTCCTGAGAGAACTGGCGAGTGAAGTTGCCAAGCCAGTCTCCATCATATTTGAAAGGTCCTGGCAGTCTGGGGAAGTTACTGGTGAT
>NW_010194407.1:12506-47013 GCF_000695765.1 Mesitornis unicolor | reverse complement strand
GCGGACTGGAAAAAGGGAAACAGAACCCCTATTTTTGAAAAGGGGAAAAAGGAAGACCCAGGAAACTATCGGCCAGTCAGTCTCATCTCTGTGCCTGGCAAGATCATGGAGCAAATCCTCCTGAAGGCTCTCATAAGGCACATGGAAGATGAAGATGAGGTGACTGGTGGTAAACAGCATGGCTTTACCAAGGGCAAACTGTGCCTGAAAAATCTGGTGGCCTTTTATCATGGAGTTACAGCTTCAGTGGATAAGGGAAGAGCAACTGATGTGATCTACCTGGACTTGTGCAAAGCATTGGACTCTGTTGAGCAATCTGGTCTAGTGGGAGGTGTCCCTGCCCACGGCACTGGGGTTGGACTGGACAGACTATAGAATAGTATGGTATATTAACATTTACCATAACCTTTATCACCTCTATGACTGACATAAGAGTGTGGCTGAGACAACAGAGACCTCCCTGGGATTTCTGTAAAAGCCCAGTAACCAGACTTTGTCCTTACAGCCCGCAGGATCCCTGACAAGGACGGATGCCATTTAGAGCAACATTTAAGCTTTTAACAGCAGAATCCAAGTGGCACATAGTGAATTCTGGAATGCATAAAGTTTTGTGTAATACAGTAGTGTCAGGGCAAGAATCTCTGCTCAGCTCCACTTTTGATTTTTCTCTTTTTTTTAATTGTTTTTTTTTTTCTCCATTCTTTTGAAGCTGCGTATAAATACTGCTCTGGAAACTGTGCCATTGCTGCCCAGTCATAGTCTTACCATGTGAGTCTTGGATACCTCCTCCACCTGTCTGGAGAGGAGCAAATATTTCTGCTTTTCTTTCTGTTCTCAAGTCTTTAACATGCTCTTCCAATAAATGCCCTGTTCATGGACTGTTACCAAGTAAACCTGGTCAGATGCCATGTCAGCATAGTTTCACAACCAGAAAATTTACTTCTCAATGTCTGGCACGAGAGCTCTCTGCTCAATGGAATTACACTGATTTTCATAGAATCATAGGATACCAGGTTGGAAGGGACCACAAGGATCATCCAGTCCATCTCAAGGTAAAAGTACAGTTTAAATGAGACGACCCAGCACCCTGTCAGGCTGACTCTTACAACTGACCAATGTAGGGGAATTCACCACCTCCCCTGGAGATTGTTCCAATGTCTGATTGATCTCGTGGTAAAAAAATTTCTCCTGGAGTTCATTGGGAATCTCTCCAGAAGCAACTTGTGTCCATTGCCCCTGGTCTTTTCCATGGGACTCCTTGTGAAAAAGGAGTCTCCATCGTCTTGGTAGCCACCCTTTATGTCCTGGTCCATGGTGATAAGGTCCCCCCTAAGCCTGAACAGACCCAGTTTTATCAGCCTTTCTTCATATCACCCTCCCAGTGGAAGCAGTTACAGAAAGACATAAAAATGAATAAAAGTAATAGGAGTCACTTACATGAGTTTAATCTGTTATAAGCTACTTTAAAAATAATTTCCAACAAGGATGAAAACAGTTTATAAAAGTGAACCTATTAATGCAAGTAATCATCAATCTAGAGAGAGCATCACTTCCCAGGCATGGGTGTTGGAATCAGTCAACAAACAATTACATGATCCTATAGGGAATGAGGCACTACAAAGGTAATAAGCCACCAAGTCCTTACTTTAATAATAAAATTCTCCTGCTGTTCTTACAAAAAGACTCTGGGAAATGCAATATCCAGCAGGCATACTGAGGCTTAAAATACACTCTGCAAATACCATAGGTCCCTAATGTATAAAATACACCATCTGTATTTAGAAACCACATATTCCATTATGGGCATTACTTAAAGTTCTTAAATGGGAGTAGATCCTTTACTTCCAATAAGTCAGCTTAAAGTTGACTTATTAGTGACTTAGGCATATGCTAAATGAATGTCATCACACTGCCACTCTTCTGAGCTGAAGAAAAGCAATGAGCACTATAAAATAAATGTTTCAGATGACCAAACAGACACAATAGCTCAGCTGACAGCTGCCCAGAAAAAGCCCATGTCCTCACCACCAGAACACTCATCCACAACATCCATCACAGAAGGGGTCTGGGAGAGAAGAAAACATGAACTTCAAACCCTGAATCCCTTGGTAGGAAACTTACCTGACCTGCCTAACAGTTTCACTATCCTGAACTTGGGAAGTGCTAGAGCCTGGCTAGGTGAGAAGGAAGAAAGGGGTTAGGTGCCTCAGGGTGATGCTCAAGGAGGGCACAACCACAGGACAGTTCAGTCTGTTAGCTCATTGCTTGCTTCCACATTTCTTTCTCAGACAATGCAATTACAGTGCAAATAACATAGTTTTAAGACACTTTCTGCTAAGTCTGAATGGAAATTATTTATTCCACCACTGCATTTGTTTTCCTGTGTGCAGCAGAAGCAACATCATATGGCAAGTGATTTGTTTTAATAGACAGGAATTTGAAAAACATGGGATCTGTGCCTTAAAACAGGAATCAGTACCCAAGGGTCAAGAAGCACCACAAATGTTAGTAAAGGACATCTGTTTTATGTAGGGCATAAATCAAAGCCTATTGACAGGAAGAAATTTTGGATATGTTTTGCCTGTGTGGCAACTATAATTGGTTACTCATCACTAAAACTTTCATGGCTTCAGGATACGACTGTGGTACTTTGTCTATTATTTAGACAATTAATTTTAGTAAGGGAAAATACAATACTGCGTTACTTTTTAAAAGACAGTATAACTACAACATAAGTATGCATAGATAATATTTTAAGTAAAGCTAGAAAGACATTTTAAAGACATACCAAAATCACATCTATACAGATAATATGCAAGCAAATGAGATAGTAAAAAGGTCATTTGTGGTTGCTGCTTCATTTATTTTTACATAAAATAAGTATATGCTTTCTACAAGTAGCATCTGTCATAGGGGACAAAAAGGAAAGAAAGTGAATTTTATTTCTGAACTTAGAAAACAAACATTTTTGATGAGCAAAACAAACATCTGCATTTCACTGATGTTTAGCAAGGCTCAACAGGATTTGGTTCAGTCTAAATAAAACAATATTTGTTTACTTTACTGCATGCCAATCTTTTTGTTATAATTGCTGAAGTCATCCAAGTCATGATAAGAGAAAGCTTGTTCTGTGTCTCCAAGTCATTTCCGTATTACATGAGACTGTGTTTTATTTCTAATGGTACAAGTGCATCTCAGTACTTGTAGCAAGAAGCCCATTTCATTGCTTAGAAATCAGCTGTACCAACACTGGTCTGCTGTGCTTGGAGAGGAAGGCTGACTGACTTCCCCAGGAGGGAAGAAGTCCACAGTTTATTGTAGATGGGAACACGTAGCACTACTTATCTGTACTGAAGGGATTTTGTATCCTTCAGACATTTCAGACATGTTCAGCTCTAGTGGAGAATGGAATTTGGATTTCAGTAATTTAATAGTCTGACCCAGATTCATTTGTGTGTGCGTGACCCACTGCCTTCAGTCAGCACACGTGGGTATATGAAAATTTATGTAAAACAGGCCTGCAAAATTCATACCTGACATTTTGTTATCTCACAGCTGCCAATACAAAGTAGGCATTTTGCAGCAGTAGAAATTGACTTAAAATGAATAAAAATTATCTAGCTTTAAGCTTTAAAAAATTCATTTATTATTTAGGCATTGCTTAAAAAAAAGTCTCAAGTGTGACACATGACTAGCCACTGGAACATTATTATAAGCAATATTATATATGCTATTTGTAGGGATTTGGTTTTGGTTTATTTAAATCTTTAGTTGACAGGAGAGTGCCTGAAAAAATAAGTGGCTCACCACTGTAAGTCAACAAGGAGTCAAAGCTCTCATTCACATTATTGTCAAATGCAGTGGAAAAGTAAACCACCTACAAAGTGACTTTTGGTAGAGGGTTGTGCCAGACTCCTGATTGCAGTACATAAGCTCACACAGTTATTTTCTTCAACCTGCCAAAGTTAGACTTTAAATGGCATGGAAGAATGGTTCAGGGAAATGAAAGAATAGTTGTTCTGTCAATTATATTTCTGTCTCTGGCAATCGCATGCACATTGTGCAAATCAAGTTCTTCAGTCCGTTTCATTATTTTTCTGTTTTGTTTTCTTCCTGGGAAGGAATAATGATGTCTCATTTGCATAATTCACTATAAGGAAGAAACCCACATTTTTAGTAGGAAACGATACATTCTGAATTAGCTCACTTCGTAAACACTCACCAGTGGTTGCTATGGGACAAGGAAAAAGGAGGTCTTGAGAACTAGTTGTCAGAGTACTGCATATGAGATGGTTAAACGTTACTGTCCACAGAACTCTACATCTATGACAGTGACTTCATGCTCTCAGGATAAGCTGACACTTAATCTAGGTGTAGAAGTCTGCTTATGTTTTCTCACATTAGTTCACATTAATTTTTGCCACTGACTTCAACAAATGTGGTTTTGGTGTAACACTTTGAGGGGGGGCGGTGCGCTTTAGGGCAGGGATGACTGGGCAAGAGGGAGATTAAACTGCACAAACAGAAAGAAACCTTCCTCATTTTATTCAGATGACTGCAGAACATTATCCTGTGCTTCAGCAAATGCTATTTGCACGTTCAGTTTCTAATAGTACTGTCCCAGCATAACAGGTACTGGCTTCCAATCTGAGAAACTCTGATTACAATAAATCTAACTGAAATCAAGGCTTCACATAAGATCCTGTGCCTTGCAGCAGTCCCACTCTGATCTTCTGTAATTCACTAAGATCACCTCCTTGAATCTCAGAAAAAGGCTTTGTTTTACTGAATACACCTGATATACTTGATCTGAATGGAGACTTCAAACTCTTTCCTCACAAAAATGACTAAAAGCTAAATAAAAATATCAAATATTTTCTCCCATTTTCTCATTCTCCTCTTGCTCTTCAAAGACATTATCTAAATATCCACTAGTTCACGTACTCTGAAAAAAACCCATGATTTAAGACTATATAGTCCAATGTAGATTCACTGCTGAGTTCATTAGTGAGTTATTTTAACTGGCAATGAACAAAATTTTAAACAAGCAATTCCTAAAATTAGCAGCAGGAAGATAAAATACGTACAGTACTGTAAGAACTTCAAGTTCTTTAACTTGGAAGTGCGACATACTTCTTCCCTCCATTAGCTGCACATGCCAAGGGCCTCATTTGGATCAACGTCAGCTCTATAATGCATCTGCAACATTACTTGCCTCAGCCAGACAAATGAACCACTCAGCTTTATTAAGTTTCTTAGCCATCTCCCAAAACTTGCTACTTAGTCTTTTGACAACCGTTCCGATTGTTACAAAAACAGGTCATGCAATTTGTTAATACATGACATCTCCTGCTTATTTTCAATTCCACGCTCTTGGGATTTGCAGGTGAGGATCCCACATTACAGGTTATGAAGCACTGCAATGGTGAACCCTCCATGCATGGAGATGGCTGTACAGGGTTTGTGAAAGTTTCATTAGGCACCACTAGGAAATCTAACTGTAGTTCAGAGCAATTTAAACTGCCAGTTAAAATCTCTTCCCATTACTACCCAAGACTGCCAAGGATTTCTGCTTGGCCATCCCCAAAGTAATTATTCTTGTGCTTTCTGGACCAGAGCCAAGCATCAAGAATCTAAGCCCCAAATCTTCCTCATTCTCTACTTTTCCTTACTAGATAAAGATTAAAAACAGCAGTCTTGTTTTTACTAGTCCAAATTCTTATTTGGTTCAAAATTGTTTGAATGCAACAGGAGCAGTAAGGCAGTAAAACGCCTCTGGACCACTGGCTTCAGTACTTTTTCCTAGCTTTTGCAGTTCTAATTTCTGTCAGATTTCATAAGCTGGACATCAGATACAACTGCATTGTTATTGCCAACAATATTTTACGGGTGACAGGGCGCTCTTTTTTAGCTGTTTTTGGCCAATTTCCATCTACCATGGAAAATGGACATTAACAGGAGAATCCTGTATAACCTATCGACACTTGTTAAGAAAATAAATCTCTGCTTCCTTTTCCTCAAAAACCTTGCTGAAAACATCTCTTTTTCATATCCTTCATACTCCTACTGATTAGACAGAGTTTTCTGAGATTTTTCTCTTGTAATACCTAATGTGTTTATGTCCTTGAGAAGACTATGAAGAAAATAAGAAATCCAAAGGCAACAAGAAGAAACACATTGAAAATGTTTTCCAGCTCACCAGGTCTCATTTAAATTGCCTTCTCATCACTTGAGACATCTTTGCCCATTGCATGTAAAATCTCAGGGCTCCCATTGACTTTAGCAGCAACTTTCATAAAAATTTCTTATCCCTGCTGTTACTTTAAATCTTAACAAGTAGCTGAGCTCTAACGCCTTTCTCTCCACTAATATAAAACCCACAATTATCTGCCAGTTGACTTAAGGATTTAAAACTCTTATAAAGGCTTTGCAGTTAACTTTTCACATTGTTTCAGAATTAAATCCCTCAAAATAACCCAGCCTGATCACCTTCTGCAATGACATGATACAAATTATTTTCTTGCCATTCCTTTTGCACAAATAAACCCTTCACAGCTCTGTTTCCAGTTCTCCTTTGACACAGGCAGTGCCTGAGACTTACCAGCTGGAAGTCGGCCAGAGCTTGGAACTGCTGCTTCTCCTTCTGGTTTGATGAGTCAGCACTTACTACTCCATGTAAAGAATTACAGAAGAGGTTGTTTTCTTCAAAGCCTGAAAAGGAGAAGTGGAGGTTTGTTTGGTTGGTTTTAGTTTTTCTTTCATTGTGTGTTTGGAGGGGAATTGTTTGGCTTTCTTTTTTTGTTTGGTTGGTTTGGTTGGTTTTTTTTTAATGCACAATAAGAAAATGAATATTGGTCCCTTGAACTGATGGCTCTGACCTCACTTAGTCTCCCTGGCCTTTTTCTTTATTTGTCTTAAAATATAGAGTATGTGTGACATCAGATAAGAAAGGGGAGAAGGGAACTGACAAAACTTGAAACTTTTCCAGGAAAATCCAGTAAACAGGCATTTATAATGCAGACATTTCTGAGCCTCCTTGTTGAGCACCATTCACCTTTATGCTGCAAATTCACCATACCAAAACATCTGAGACTTGCCAACAAATTGAAACACAAAGGAGTTTGTCAACATACCCAAGGCTGTGAAAACTAGCGTAGTGACTGTTATTTATATTTTAAATTTTTGACAGTTGTAAAACAAACTTATTTGGTGCAATATATGCAAACATGTTACCAAATACTGGTGCCTTTCAGATTTCAAAGCATGTATATTCTTCTGCTGTTTTCCATATAATCTAGACTCAAGTAAAAGCATCAGTAATTTTGACTTGATTACACTATAATTATTCAAATATCTTTAATTTTATACTCTGGACTAATTTCCATAGCCATTATCATTAAAAGAGATTGTTATAGATAATGTCTCTCATGTATTTCCCCTAATTGAAAAATGCAGTTCTTCAACAGTAACAGTTACGACAATAATAATCTTGTTTAAAGGCTACTTTGGCAATACAGCTGTAATTATTGCAAACATAAACTATGGCAAGCCACCGTAATTAATAGCAGAGCAGAAGGACAAGCTGCCGACAGTTAACTTTGTCCTTTTTACCTGGTTAATTTTTTTACCAGGATTCAATAGACAACATTGGAACTTCATCGGGGAGCTCACAAAATAAGTTCATTATTTATAAAACTCTATAATATCCAGGCTATATCCCAGTTAAAGTTTGTGTAGTTGTCTTGTACTGAAGACCCTCCAGAACTGTCCCCGCCTGAACCTTCCAGCACAGCCCTAAGTCATGGTGCAGCATCATCTTCTCTATTAAAAGATATGCTTTCCCCAAATAACCTTTCTTGCTGGATATGGAAAGTGAGGAAGGACAGAACAATTCATGAGAAAAAGTGCAGCTAGGACCAATGAAGACAAGAGTTACTTCTTCCAAGATCTCCTCCAAAATTGGAAAGAGAGCCAAAGGGGAAAATGCCAGACAAAAAGAATGCAAGGAAAACACGAGAGAAGTGTGAGATAGGTTTAAAAAAAAAATCATAGAATCACAGAATCGTAGAATGTGTTGGGTTAGAAGGGACCTTCAAAGATCATCCAGTCCAACCCCTGCAGTCAGCAGGGCCAATGTTAACAGAGCAGGTGCTCAGAGCCCCATCAAGCCTGACCTTGAATATCTCCAGGGATGGGGCCTGCACCACCTCACTGGGAAACCTCTTTCAGTGAAAATAAAAGAAGGGGAAAATTAAGTGTGAGAAAAGAAACCACATGCTGAGAATAGGAAAGACGAAGGACAGTCAGAGACATAAAAGAGTGCAGATGCACGAATTTCATATTTGCCAAACACTAACATAGCTCTGAAGAAGTAGTTCAGGTGCCATGTGCCGGAATAAAAGAGAGGGTGAAAATACCAAATGAAATTATGAAAATGAGAAGAAAGTGTGAATAAAGAGTGGCATTAAGATTAAAAGCTCTTCAGGGGAGAGATTGCCTTTTTATTGTGTGCTTTCACAGAAGTCAGTATAATAGGATTTTTAGCATAACTCTTTTCTCCAAGTGCTACTTCAGTACAAATAATTAATAACAATAACAGTCAAAATAATTCATAAGACTAATGACTTCACAAATTATTTTGTGCATTTCTCAAGGGTAAGTGCTCCTTTCTCTCAACCAGCTACCCAAAATCACCAGCAAAATGAGCTGCTTCCCTTGACAGCTCATCTTATCTTTCTCCTTTCCTTATTTCATCTTGAATTATGGGCCAATTAATATACTTTCTACCTTATAAGCCAAGCCAAAGAAACCCCCTACAGTTAGCTCTGTACTGGAGCTGACTGCGTGTTGTGTTGAATTTGTAATGAACACCCTTCTGCTGGCACTCAGCACTGCTTTTTCAAAGCCAAGTATTTTGGATAGGTAAATAACAAATACTGCATTTGTCATATCTTTGGAACGTTGGCATTTTACCATGGATACTGTAGTCTGATTACCACACTACAGCCTTAATATCTCTTTTAAAATGTATGCTCTCAAGAAAATTAGTTTCCCTGCAATCACATTTGATCATTAACTTATACTTACAAAATATGGACCAGCTCCAGCATCAGCAGAGCCTACTCACTCCTCCTTCATACCGATGGTCTTCTCTTCCATTACATACATTGGGCTGATTTTTTTAGCAAGAACAAAACCGCAGAGAATGAAAGCCCAGAAAGTATGATTTGCTCTGGCTGCACACACGAGCTGTGCTCTGAGCTGTCTCAATGTGAATCCACTCTAGTCCAGAAGCATGCATCCATGGCTTTCAGAACAAGCCAAGGGCCTCACCTCATCAGGTGCAACATTGGCTGCAGTGGCCCACAAAGGTCCATGCAGTAGCACTGCATTTCTGGCAGTGAGCAGTCAGCTGAACATGGCAATGACCCTATACATCTGCTGTCCACTGCATTTGTCCATGTTCTAGCTATTCAACAGCACTGTGTGCTGTGAGAACTGGATAAAGGGTTGAAAGGCCTTTGTTATCCTTCTGTGAGCTCCCTCGAGTTTCTTACTAGCTTGATTTGTAAGTGAAAGTATTCTTCAGGTGCAATTTCTAAACAAACAAACAAAACAAACAAAGAAAAACACACACACAAAAAAACCCAACCAAAAAAACCAAAAAAAACCCCACTAAAAAACCCAACCAACCAACCAACACCACCAAAACCTTTATTTTACCTTTCTGCTAAATGTGACCCCAGCACATATATATTGTAGAGCTTTTCTGTTCCCTCTTGATAGAGGTAGAAAGGGATTTGAAACAACGCCAGTTCTGTTTATAAGCAGAAGCTGAAAGAATAGATGGGACATCCATCTGCAGACAAAGAGGTTCCTTGATTCATAGAAGTGACCTGAAGAGGTTTAGATGAATGTCACTGTGCTGAAGGTCAGCTGCCACCTCTGCTGTTCTGGGGCCACTGCCACTACAAGCGTTTTTGGAAACTTAAGTGGATGCATTTTTAAGTCACAGATTCATCATTTCTAAATAAAACCTCTCTGCTACCTCTAAGGAACCAATTTTGTGCTAGCAGCAACTACATTGCAATAGTATAAACTTGTACAAGTGTGCATGCCCATCATGTCTCAGCACATTTGAATGAGCAAGTTTCCCTGTAATCTCAATTTTGTTATAAATCCAGCAAATAATAATGCAACATGAGATTACATTTGCTCTTTATGCTGTCATACCACATCATAAATTCATATGGAATGATTTGTCTAGTCTCAAACTAAAGGATCACTCGGCAAGCTACTCTCCAGTTTTTCCTTCTGTGCTTCTAAACAGTATTCCCTAACGCTGTCTAGAGAACTAAAAGTGAGCTGGAGAGGGGCAGAGGGAGAAGTGTGTTCCCAGGAGGCAAAATATCCTCACATGTTCATAAAAATAAGCAAAAATAACAAATCTGCATCAACTTTCCTTAAATAACAGCAGTCACACAATGACAGGCAGCAGTACTCACAGGGACAGCTGGTCCTCATTTAAATAAGGACAGGAAAGAGGAGAAAACAGAAATCAGCATCCTTGAGTACCGATACGGTTCATTTTGTAAATTGTAAATGTCTCTAAAAAGTTCCTACAATGTGGGATAGTTTTAGACAAACCTGTGATAGAAAAAAAGATTCCACTTTTTCCTGCATCAAGAGAAAATATATTCTGTAGCAGCTCCTGGCAGTACTAACATGAGATAGTACCAGTTACAACCAGCAAGTAATTTCTAGCTAGGCTGGACTGACGCTTCAAGGAGAACCCTTCAGCAATGGGGCGGAAATTATCAGTTTGAGAAATATTCTTAACCCTGGAGCCACTTCCCCACTTTCAGAACTACCTTTGACGTAGACCTCCAGTGCATGAGTGACCTGACAGAACATCCCAGCAGTTCTTGACAGCCTCCCACATCTACTGCAGGCAGAAAGCAGCTTGTTGTCTGCTCTTCAGAGGTTCGGCAATTAACAATTCATTTTCTCATGCAATATTAAGAGCTGTAATAACAAAGCCAACCTGAGCAGCAGCAGTATGAATAACAACAAAGAAAAAAACAAAACCTGCAGCTCTTGGAAGACAATTAAAAGGAGGTAGATTCTTCAGAAAAGTGGAAGTTGGTTATTCAGGCAGGAAAAGAGGGAGAAGGAACTAGAAAGGCTGGAGCCAGAAAAGCTGCCTCCCCGCATCAGTTCTGGGCTGAGAAGACACAACTGGTTTGACCTCTTTGAAATCAAACACCAAAACACATCTGCAGTCAAAGCAAAGCAGGTGCATGTACCAATCCTGCAGCTCCCCCTGCACATCACATCGCCCAGCTGTGGTAAAGGTGCCACGTACAGAGACCACCACCTTCACCAAGCCACTGGGGCTGCCTCACTGGCAGAGAGTTTGCCAAAGGGACCTGCTGGGACAAAAAAATCAGGCAGAAGTAGAAGAACTCGGCCAGTTGGCTCACTAGATGGGATCACTTGACCTTTAAGCAAAAATCGCCAGGATTAAGGGACTGAGTGTTCTACAGATGGCCACATAGGCTTCATTTGTCTCTGGTCTCTATTGCAACTACACTAAGATTTTACTTCTGAGTTCAGCAAAGGTTTTAATGAACTATTGATAGGGCAGGATATTTCTGGTAGATATCTGAAACAGCTAGAGGCCTGAACTGGGGCCAGTGACTGACCATCCTCCAATCCAACAAATGTCAGCAGCAAGCGAGATCAACTCCTTCGTGGAACAAAAAGACACAAATACAGGAGGTTAATTTTTAGATGTAGATATACATATAGGATCACTGCAGGTACAGAACTGCCCTTTTTCAAAATACAGATGTCTGGTTTCCTCAGCCCACTGCAGAACTCTACAGGGTTTCTCACCTTGTTCCACATCTTGAACTCCTACTGGAAATTATTCATGCAGACCAAACACCAAGCTGAATGCAAGTGATCTGCATTGCAGATAAGGAAGCTAAAAGACTGTTTGGGAAGGAAAAGTTTAACTGATTGGCTAAATTACTTGACAAATACTTGTCTTCAAAGATTATATTATTTAATCCTGTTGATATTTCTGCGGTGATAGCTGGGTTTTATGCTTTAATCTCTCTGAATTCAAGTGAATAAATTGAGTGATAAATCTTTAAAAATCAATCTGGACCTTCATTGTCACCAAATTTATCTTCCCTTTGGGACTCAATGCTATTTTGATTAGATACTTGCCCTTTTCTCTGGCTTCTGTATTTTACCAAATTCATTACAATGATTGCTATAATCTGTATAGCTCTAACTGTGTGACTCTTCAATAAATGTCTTCTGCTTCGTTTCTGCCAGGTTCTTTAATGGCATCAGGACACGCAGGAGAGGACAGTCTGAGACAAGACCCAGCCTGTGGGATCACTTTGCCCATCCCATCCCTGCTCCACTTCTGGTGGAGTCAAGGAGCTGCATCATCACTTGTGGTGAGTACCATACAAATGATGTAACGGAAAAGGCCCTGACCCAAGGGAGAAACAATCACCTTTCAAAAACCTACAGAGATCATAACAGTAATAACTTACTGTTCTAAGACGGATGGAAAATGCCAGTTTCCTGTTGCTTGGGAAGTCAGGAAGAAAGAAAAAGGGAGGAGGACTTTGTGAATGCAGTAGATATTTCAGTTGAAGAAATCAACTTTACAAAAAACAGAGTTTCAGAAGGGGAAATCTTAAAATATTTCCCATGAAAAGGTTAGTTCAGATTTATTTATATAATTACAAGGCTAACTCTGTTGCCATCAGAAAAGGAATTTACAATTAGCATTCTAAATCAAATCCTTACAAAGAGACAGAAGAGGTCCTAGTCCTGCTAGCATTGCTGCTTAGCCAAAGCATTCAGAATTCAAATCAGACTATTAAATGCAAAAAGATAAAAAATAATTCACAGTGATTACTTTTGATCACTGCTTCCAGCTTTGCTTTGCAGATATAAAATATACTTAAAACTCTGGCACTTTAGTATCTCTGAAATTACTAACACTTTATAGTGAATTCCTGGATATGCTTTCCTAACCATCACTGGGGTGTGGTAGAAAGCTGAATTTAAGTGGCAGTGACAGGCTTGAAACTGTAAACATGAGATGCTTTATATACACCATGCATAAATTTTGTCAGGAAATAATGGGCTGCGTACACCTCCCTCTCCTTTGCTGAAAAGATAAATCAGCAGTGCTATTCCTAAGCCTTAAAACCAAATAGGTAAATGATCTGTTTAATTTACTAATTTAAAGAGTTTGCCTGAGGTATTAATATGTGAGATTAAAACACTCCATTTCTGAGAATTAGAAGAGCATCTAATAAGTAGCACAAGTCTGCAAGCCTCTGACTTGGTTTGACTTTTCCTGACGAACTTTAATCAGTCGCTGCAGTCACTGATCCATGTTTGTTGCACTGTGTGTAAAACAGCAAGTGCCTTTTGCCTCACTGCAAAGTGTGGGAGGAGGAAAAGAGCTTGTGCGGTAAAGGAGTTCACAAACATCCAGGGGACTTAAAAAACAGGAACGCCTGCTGCAGTCACAGAATCACAGAATCACAGAATCGCTGGGTTGGAAAAGCCCTCTGAGATCATCACGTCCAACCGCTCCTGTCTACCCCCTAAACCATATCCTTAAGTACCTCGTCTACCCGCTCCTTAAACACATCCAGGGATGGTGACTCCACCACCTCCCTGGGCAGCCTGTGCCAGCTTCTGACGACCCTCTCAGTAAAGACCTTCCTCCTTATCTCTAACCTGAACCTCCCTTGGCACAGCTTGGTGCCGTTTCCCCTTGTTCTATCCCCCATCACCTGGGAGAAGAGACCAGCACCCACCTCTCTACAAGCTCCCTTGAGGCAGTTGTAGGTGGTGATGAGGTCTCCCCTCAGCCTTCTCTTCTCCAGGCTAAACAAGCCCAGTTCCCTCAGCCGCTCCTCATCAGGCTTGTTCTCCAGAGCCCTCCCCATCCTTGTGGCTCTTCTCTGAACACGCTCCAGAATCTCAACATCCTTCTTCTAGTGAGGGGCTCAGAACTGAACACAGCACTCGAGGTGCGGCCTCACCAGTGCCGAGTACAGGGGGATGATCACCTCCCTGGCCCTGCTGGTCACACTGTTTTTAATACAGGCCAAGATGCCATGCTGGAAGAGTTGACAACCAAGGGTCTGATAACTGACTGGTCTGTGCAGACTTCCCCAAACAAACATCTTGTGCCCAAATTCCCAGGAATAGAGTAAAATGAAGCAATTCCTCAAATTATCAGTCACAAAAGAGACATCCAGACTATCTGCAACACCCTGCATTTCACAGCCATGTAGGCATAACGCTGACCTATCCACAACCTGTTCCAGTGCCTCACCACCCTCACAGTAAAGAATTTCTTCCTTGTATCTAACGTAAACCTACCCCCTTCAAGTTTAAAGCCATTACCTCTATATTTTTATAGTTTTCATAAGAATTCCAGCATTATGGACTATTGCCTCTTGGCAGGAGCTCTGGAAGAGCTTATTCTCGGAATCAATCAAACCTCAACAACTCCAATCAAAACGTTGTTAGACTGTATTGCTGTAGCACTCTGCTTCTCACCAAGGATTATTAGCTTGGACAAAACCTTGTGTCAATGTAACTACAGAGTTTCCAGTTTAGATGAGGTTTGCACCTGAATGCCTTAAAATATAAGCAGAGCGTAGCTGGAAAAAAACATACCATGTAGATCTTAAAGGTATTACACTTATAAATTAGTCATAAGTACAAAGCAGAAACCAAACTAGGGAAGATTCACTTTTGTTTTGCGTTCGTATATTTTATTAATCAGGACCAGTCTAGCAAAGGAGCATTTTCAGAAAGCATCTCAGTCAGCAAATCCGACATCGCCTCTCAGTGAAGGCCTGGCTGATAGTGTTGCAAATTAACCTCCAGTATGACGAATTAGTAACTCTCCAGCTCAAAAACAGTCACACAATAAAGACTGAAGAATGGTTCAAAACTTCAGTAACATATTCTGTACCAGCCCACAAGACATGGCAGATGTACTGCTCTGCTCCCTCTTAACGTCTGTGCCACGGTGAGACTTTCCAGACAAGATGCATTCTCCATGAATTGTCACTCATAACCCGAGGGGTTGCATCAGTGCCCGCTAAACTAAAAGATTTCTCTAAAATGACAAGAGCTGTATTTCCTCTTTCCAGAGCTAAGTGCACTGCTTATTCCATGCTTCCACCCCACAGCAGCCTAAAAAGTTAATCTTTGAACTCTGGATGTGAACTTGGATCCCAGTATTTACAGCTGTTAAAATAAACACGAAGTGACCTATGGCTGATACCACCAAAATCCAGTAGGCACAAGAAAGTAGGTAGGTTGGTGTTAAATTGAATCTGATTGCATCTCCCTGGGTTTCCCAGAAACATTACACGCAGCACTGCATTCAGAAGCCCACAAAAAGGAGAGTTAGAAACGCAATTTTAAGAGACTTAAAATATTTATAGACTGCGGTTTCATGATTACAATAAAACCTATTGCACTTTCGGGGCATCTCCATTGTTCAGGTCTTCATCTCGACGAGGAGTTTTCCATTATTAACAGCAGACTGGCACGTAATTTAATGTTTCTTTTAAACACTGTGAGCAAATTGTTGAACCAAGCCCATACCCTGGAAGGAATTTGTGTGTGCTCTTCTAGACGCAGTTTGACTCTTACCTACAAAGATGACATGATTTTCTCCTTAACCCATCACTTCTGGCTCCAAAGCTAAATTTTTGTAACTTACTCAGAAATGGAGTAACAGAGAACATAGAAGCAGTATCTGCTGCAAGGGATTTAAGCCTCTGTAGAGCTCTACAACTTGATTCCTCACAGCCTCTCAGAAGTCTCCACAAACTGGTGGGCACATTTTAAGAGAATCAGAGAAGGCAAAAATAATCCATGTGATCTGTACGCTGCTTTCTTACCAATTTTTTCTGTTATTGAGATTTCTAATTGTGACCCCAACATAAGTATATATGTGCAGTGATTATTTTTGGTTTTGGGGGGGTTTTAATGAGAGTTGTAAAGGGTGCAGTGATGTGATCAACTCTGCTCATAACCAGAACGGGTATCTCAGGCTATTCTGTAGGAAGCTGATCAACAGCATTTCGGCCTGCCATTTCCAGCACCAAATTATCCCTTTGATTTTGCATGAGGAGGGAAGCATCAAGATCAAACAGGCAGACCACTTATCTATTTGTGCAAAAAGTAGTAATTAATTGTAACTAATTGTTATTAAGTGGAACTACAGAGATGTCTTGTGTGGCACTGATTATTAACAACAGGAAATTACTGTCTGGGGGTAAGAAAGTAACTGGTTTTAAAATACCAACTGGTTTTACCCTGTAAACATACCATACTAAGAACTGACTTACCTCCTACAGACACAGCTTTAACCAACTCACATTTCGTACAGGAGGCAAATGTGCTAAACCCTGCTTTGTCAGATGCTGTGATAATAACGAATGACAAAGATTGCATTTTTCCATTTACAGAGATTAAGCAAAGCTGTGGCTTCACTAAAAATTCGAGACATATTACATATAGAGAAGTGCATATCAAATTCAACTGATCTCTTCACCAAAAAAATATTTTTTTAAATGCTAGCTTCAGATTAGAGCATATAAAATTACTCAATTTCAACCCAAAGGAAACCCAGAGCTCAGCATTCCTGTAGCTGAAAAGCAGCCCATTGCGCCATCTGCTGGACACGTTTTAAACCAAGTTCTGAAAAAGACAACTGTCGACAGGTACAGGCTGCTTGTATCACACCCTAAACACGTTTTACATTTAAATTTGGACCTTTGAGAAGCAGGTATTAAAAGCCAACACAGTTAATGAGGATGAGGAACAGAAAACCTGCTTAAGAACTCCCAAGGACAACACCATACTGAATTTCCACGTAAAACAGTTTAGGCATCACAGCAACTGATGCTACAGATAAAGCATCGATAGTTGGCGTGTTTGGAATTTCATCCAACATTTCTTCCTTGTTCTTCTCTTTCCTGTCCCTAACCCATTATTCTCCCTCTACACTATGGAACCCACAGGTATAAAACTCAATAGCTCTGTATACTACTGTGCAAATAAATAATTGAACAGTGCAAAGTAATACCTTACATTGTTTTTCAGTGACAGCAATACCCACAAGTTATGCTTCCTTTGCTTTTGGTGAGAGGGGCTCTGAACGGGGAGCAGACCATCCTGCCTGGCAAACCCAGGCTATTCTAGAAGATGTCACTGAAAACAATCTCTTCCAGCCCCATCCTGTAATTTATATATAATGCTCATCCAGTTGCACCAAGTTGACAGGCAGAGAAAGAGAAATTAAAGCTAGAAACATCCATGAAAAGCTGCAATCCTAGCCCACTCTACCTCATGAAGACAAGGCAGGCATGAAAATAATCCTGAAAATTCAAGTTTCCTTAAATTTTCAAGTGCCCCCTTGAGAAACTCCATAGTAATCAAATTGTTCCTAGATCTCCTGGAGCTTATTAAGAAACCCCTCTGTAAGCAGAAACAAGACCTCTCTGCCGTCTGCTTTGACTCAGTGGAGAATTTGTTGGGCATAGCTCCTAATTGGCTTCTCCATAATTTAGTCCTGACACTGGCTGCATATATGGAGAAGTCCCCAGAGGGTGAAAGACTTCAGCTGCTGTTGCAAGCACAAAACGGCTTTCAGGGTTTACAGACTGAGGGCACTCAGAGGGGATTTAGACATCCAACCAAAACTGTACAGTAGTCCATCAGCAGTCAGAAAGTGCAAGACCTCTAGGAAATAAACTGGTGCTCTCAGTAGGGTGTTTGGAGTGTGATCAGCACAGACCTGGAGGAGAGCCAGTTTCCAGGGGTCCCAATACATGCAAAGGAGACCTGTGGTGTTTAAAGATGAAGGATGGAGTCCATCTATTTAAGCTAGGGCTGCATTTAGATTTAATTCTCTACTGAACTTTAATGTATACACATGTGTGATACATATGTAAATATATACATATTATACACACAAAACTTGTATTCTTAGCAGCAGAAGAAGAGTTCCTCATCAGCTGAATAATTCTTCCAAACACAAGTACGCTCAATGGCCATTGGAGATGTGTGAGAGAATGGCAGGTTGGGACCTTGCTCCATTGCCGGGGCATGGGTACATTGCTGCACCCTGGACAGACGGCCAGTCACCAGAGCCACTGTTCCAGCCCTTTCCATCGTGCTTTGGTTGTCTCTAACCTAGAGGAAGCAGAGCCATAAACGTGCTATTATAATAAATCATCTACTGTTTTCATGAGGGGATCTCTACACACAGATATGCTGAAGAACAACGCAGAGGGAAGGTTATATTGCTAGAGCAACGTAGCCGATGCAATTTCATTTTCCACACACCAAACGGTAGCTATTTTTTTTTGCCATGTTATAGACATTCGGATAAAACATTTTATTCTGTCTTATGATATAAAGTCATTCGTAATCACTTACCCCCTAAAGTGTGGTAAAACAATCAATGCAATTAAGATTAATCATTCTATTATTGTGGAAAAACAGTATCCCAGACCTTTATATTATAGCTTAAGAACACCAAAGACAAAAAGCTACTTAAGAATCCTCCCATTTTGTCATCCAGCAAAACAAAAAGTGAAATAAAGCAGAAATGGCTTCCCATACTGCCATTATTTAATCCTCAAGGTGACCTGATTTAGGCTGAAAATACCAATAGATTACCAGGAGGAAGGAATAAAAATAGCACAGAAATGTTACGTGCTACCCTCTGGAGACTCACGAACACAAAGGACAAGGACAGAATCTTACTACTGGTAAAAAAAAAAAAAAGAGTAGCAGAATCCAACACTTCCTCCACTCTGCAAAGTATAAACTCCCAAAAAAACGGGTCTTATGAACAGATAGGCCTTGCTTTCTTTAACAGAAACTCTAGCAGGATTTTAAAGTAATCTACAGATTTAAGAAAGTGTCGTTTTCTATAGTTTTACTGATCTGTAGGAAGGAAGGAATTATGAATCATTTCAGAAAATGAATCATTTCAGAAAGTTATTAGCATGGTCTGCATTCTTCAAATTTAGATCAGAAAACAAACACACTAAAAAAATGCCCCACAGTAATCCCATTCCAGAAACCCTTTCTGTTGAAGTTTATCATTTGTTCCTTTTAAAATAACCAGCACAGTTTGCACATAACACGTTTTGACTTCACATTAGTGAGGTGGTGTTGGTTTGGTTTTTCGTTTGTTTAGTTGGGGTTTTTTTCCAAACATTTTAGAATTTAGCATTTTCCAAGCAGCCTGTTTTAGCCTATAGCCCTTACTACAATAACAACAGAAGAAATAATTCTTAATGATAGTTATCACAAAAGCGAATACGCAGGCAGCAAAATGAGTAATTATCCCAGTATGAAAATTTTGGAGGGGGTTTGGTGCGTTTAAGTAGAAAAAGACCGATTAGAAATTGCAATAGTCACAATCAAATAAAAAGGTAATAGTCATATTAGTCTCTACTGTAATCTGCATGTTCAACACAATTGTATTCATTTGTGCATTATATTTTTGTACATAAGCCATTTTTAGTTAAGGTGGCAGTAGAAGTGCAACATGAAGTAAGTTAATTTTCAAAGCCACTATGACACCCCAAAAATAGTAGGGGAAAAAAGGTAGTAAAGTGCAGCCCTGTAAAATTTTGTTTCCTCAGAAATAAAGAAAAATAGTGGTTGCTAATAAAAATGCCAGGTGAATTGATGTTTCATTAAAACAAAAAATTCCAGTGGCACAAAAGGACAATTTAGGTCTTAACACATCCCGTATTCACTGTTTACTATCACCATAGATAAAGGCTAAAACATGACCCCAGTCTGCTTGTCTTTATAGATCTTTATTAAACCTAAAGCTGCTACTTCGGAATGTCAGTGTCCTTTAGAAAACAACTACAACAAAACCAACTACCCTATTTCAAAACAAAGTTACTTGAAAATCAAGAAGCACAACAAAGAACCTTCTTCATAGCCCAGAATCTTGACGTAAAGTCAAATCACTTTGGAAACTAAAGACATTTACCTCAAATATTTTCCTAGATCAAAGACATTACTCATAAAGCATGGATTATCAGTTTACCTACAATATATTATTTGCATTGTTTGAAAGACTTTGGAAAATGAAATAGCTGTTTCAGAAAAAGAAACCAAACCTAAGAAAGAAAAAGAGGCAAGGGACAGGATAAAAGATGGTCACACTGCTCTGATTTGAGGCTACAGGCATAAAGAACAGCTGAAGGGCAGTATTTTAGTATGGTTTAAAACAACAGCTATGGTTTTCTTTGACCTGTTTCCAGGCAGCTCAGTAGAGTCCATTCTTTATTCATGAAGTAGGTCACCTTTTCCTCCAGTTTAATAAAGGCTTACAGGACAATTTACAGACTTCAATGAAAGCTTTATATCAGCAGTGTTTCTAGTAGTGCCTAGAAACTTCCAGGATAGGAACACCCTTGCAGAGCCATGTAAGACCTTTTGATCTCATGAATTCCTGCATTTGGTTGGCAAAGCGTTAACGCTAAGCTGCTATTACAGCAATCAGCAAGGACATGAGTGAGTTTTGAAAAATAAACCAGAAGAAAATCAAGTAAGCCTCATAGTGCTAGCAAGATGTGGTACATGGTAAGTACCACCTTATACACAGAATATTCAATTCTTTCCCCACATAGTTGATCATACTTCTACTATAGTTTCCAGGTTTCTTCTCAAAACAGAGTTTTGGGTTAGTATTAACCTTTCCACAAGAAACAGGCTCATAAAATAGCAACAATTAATATGAAAAGGAAAAGCATGAAATTAAAATTTGCAGTCACCTCTCACATCTTCATAGCTCATCTCTCAATTTTCTAAGTTCTAATCCCCCAGTAAAGGGATTTTCCCCCCCCTTGTCTTCACACAAATTATATTCATATTATGCATGTAATTATGCACATAAATTATAATGATTAAATAATTTTAATTGCTCTATCCGCTTCAAAAAGACAGATATTCTATTAGGTATGCATGTTGTCCCTCCATGCAAAGTATTTCTCTGCTCTGGAGTTAGCTAAAAACAGCTTGAAGTTGGATTGTTGAATGAGAGAGCATGAAAGAAAGTGAATAGGTTTGAGGCTGATTTCATCTGCACATAGCAAAAAGGTTTACATTAATGTATATGAAGTTTGTTCAAGTAACCCTTGCTCATGCTTAAACTTCTACCAAAAAAATTACTTATGCCAGAGAAATACTACTGGGCTCCTTACAGCCAGCCAGAGATAACTGAGAAGCGGCTGCTATTATGGAGAGAGGGAAACACATACAGACTATGTTCTTCATGAAAAGGTGGTCTGTTAACCTACTTTGGGTCACAGCTACTTATTTCATATGCTTTCAGACTATGGAAGTATGATTGTCACATGCCTTCATTTTTCCTATGTTTCCCAACTAATGATTCATAACAAATATTCTGGAAACAGATTCATTCACTTCCCACCACCACGTTTTACTGAACACTGTGATCTTGAATCCATCCTGGATTTAGGTAGTTATTCACAAAGCTATTTAGAATGAATGATGGCAAATCTCCACATTCAGAGTTTGCAGATACGATTTTCCCATAGAGCACAGTCAGCAATGTACAAGGATTCTAGGGGTCAAACCCCGATCACACAAGAGTCAGTGTTTTACCATTTGTTGGTTTCAGCGGTGGCAGAATTTCTTGCTCTACTTAAAAAATAATGTAAGAGCTAGGGCAAAGCCAGTATTCCAGGAAATAAATATTGTTCTAACTGCCAGAAATTAAAAGACTTTTTTCCCCTCTTTCCCTTCATTTTACATTTGACAGATTCTACTTTTCATAATGCTTCCTCCTTGACATTATATTACGACTACTAACCAAGAGGATTTATGTGGGACCGTAAGTGCTGGTAAGCACAAGAAAGTTAGTCTTCCAAAGATAAGCTGAGGAAAGACTTAACATGTTAGTCCATATTGATCTGTTACAGAGCACAAATTAGTATTTGAACTGTTTTCAGCCTCCCAGAATACATTTTAGAGCTCTCACTTTATATTTTAAGAAACACATTAGGCTTTCCTTTAGAGATCATTTTTGTTACAGCATCACCGATGAAGACTGCCACTTTTCTAAATGTGTAATTGTCGACAAGTGCCATTTAAGCTGTCACGCATGCTAATAAGTAGCCATGCATTCTGCAGGCATTTGGGGAAAAAGTAAAAAACAGAATGCTTTTAACCTATAGAAGCAGCCCAGCTGCATAAGCAGCAATAGCTTGTTTCCAAGAGCAGGGCAGCACTCTAAATAAGAGCTCTGCCAGCCCACAAACACAGTGGGACAATTACATACTGCAGTGAAAGCAAGTAGTTCAAAGTTGGTATCAAGCTCTCAAGGACACCTGGAACTCTGCTGATGCAACTTTCCTAGCTTTAAATCATATTCTGAAAAACTGACCTCCAAGAGTTCTTGAAGCAGCTACTGGTACTGAACATTTCTATGCATTTTTATTGTCTGCTACTGCCAAGGAGTGCATCCACTCAAAACAAAAGTGCCACATGTGTCCTTCAGCATAAAATCAGCAACTGTTAGTAGTAAAAAGTACCTTTATTCTTCACAGGAATTTTCATTCTGATGCTTTTAAACTGAAGAGGGTTAACTTGCCAAAGATGTCCTCAGTTTGTTTTTTGTTTTTTTTTTAAATTCTGCTTCTTAAAGCTCAGCGTTTCCAGTTGATGAATATACAGTAACGGATTTCGTTTTCAGAACCAACATTAGTTTTCTGCACCATTGGTTGAAATCCAAGCATTTAGTCAAACTTGTTTCCCTCGCTACCTGGCTTAGCACATGTAATGAAAATTATGTCTTTCACATCCATGCCAACTTGAATACATTAGATGCAACAATAACAGAGTCAGCACTATAGCAAGATAGACAGCACTGCAGAAAATAATCCAATGCATTCTTACTGAGCTGGCATTCCAATTCCAAATGCTACAGCTAATGAACCATAAAGAGCTCATGATAAAGTTTGCTTCTACAGTCTAACCTTGCTTAAACTGTTGCTGAATGCATTTTAAAAAGTATTACCTTGAGAAGAAGGTATCTTGCCCCATACAGGTTACTTATCGTCACAACATTTCTGAAGTAGTCTTTGCCACCTTACATTTACATTGAAAAAAGAACACAAAGAAACTCTTGAATTGCAACATAAACTACTATCTTCTTGGTAATTTTTCCTAAAGAGTGTGATCAAATCTCTGCTTTGTGTTTATTAATTTGTAAGCATTTTCACATCTGAAAATTATAAAATAACAGGTCAATTTTGCACATGATTGCATGTAAGCATATGCAAGTTTTGCACTGTATTACTAGTAGTTAGCACAGTAAGCACAAGAAATATATAAAAATATTTTTCATTATTTATTATCAATGTATTTAAGTTTAACCTATTTCTGGTATTGCTGTGTTCAGGTTTTTTTTCCTGTTCAGCAAGGCATTGATGTATACTATAAACTCTAAGCTTCCTGTGAAGCCTAGACTTAAGTCAGACTTAACTTGTTCATAAGAACTTACGTATTCCTCCCTTGAATTGCGACCTTCATTCTCATACTGGCTGAACATGAATCTGAAGTGATCATTGCCAAGAAACATTACCCAGGCCTGTTGTCAGGCTGTTCTACAGTTACTTTTAAACAAGAAATGAATAGCTGAGCAGTAGTAAACAGTTCATTTCCACAGTATTAAGGTATAAATACTCCAAAGATTCTAAAGGAATACGTATCTTTTTATATGGTATAAGAGACAGAAAAGATTACTTATCTTCCCTATATGACCAGTTTTCCACTACACAGCCAACTTCATAACTCAGTGCTCCAAAAAGTTCTGGTATTTTTCAGCAAAAAAACAGTTCCAAGAAAAATTTGACATCCTCATCAGCAGTGAAGGTTTCACCATTCAAGGCATCTTGTAAAGAATGAAACAAATGGCAGTCTGATGGTGCTAGGTCTGGCTAATACGGTGGATGTGGTAACATATCCCATCCACGCTGCGACTACTTTTGACAAGTAACCAAACTTGTATGTGGGCTTTGTGATTCACCAATTCTGGACACTTTTGTTTGAATGCATCATTTAATTTATCAAGAGTTGATGACAGTACATGTCTGAATTAATGGTTTGGTTCCTTGGAAGCAATGCAAAACACACAATACCTTTGAAATCCCACCAGACTGACAGCATAACCTTCCTTTGATGAGTATCTGCTTTTGAAGTGCTTTGAGCCGGTTCATCACGCTTGCTCCACGATCGTTTTCATTTGTTGTTGCTGTAGACAATCCATTTGTCATTGCCTGCTATGGTATGTTTCAGAAATGGATTGTTTTCCTCGTATTTCAAGAGAGAACCGCAGATGTCAATGTGCTTACTGAGATTAATTTCTCTGAGCTCATGTGGTACCCAAATATTGAGCTTCCTAATGTATCCAAGTTGTTTTAAACCAAACTTGTATGTGGGCTTTGTGATTCACCAATTCTGGACACTTTTGTTTGAATGCATCATTTAATTTATCAAGAGTTGATGACAGTACATGTCTGAATTAATGGTTTGGTTCCTTGGAAGCAATGCAAAACACACAATACCTTTGAAATCCCACCAGACTGACAGCATAACCTTCCTTTGATGAGTATCTGCTTTTGAAGTGCTTTGAGCCGGTTCATCACGCTTGCTCCACGATCGTTTTCATTTGTTGTTGCTGTAGACAATCCATTTGTCATTGCCTGCTATGGTATGTTTCAGAAATGGATTGTTTTCCTCGTATTTCAAGAGAGAACCGCAGATGTCAATGTGCTTACTGAGATTAATTTCTCTGAGCTCATGTGGTACCCAAATATTGAGCTTCCTAATGTATCCAAGTTGTTTTAAATGGTTTTCAACGCTCAATTTCAGTATGTTATAATTGTCAGCAATCTCTCATGTCATTAAATGCCAACGGGATACAATCAATGCCTTTATTTTGTTGTTATCGACTTTGATCTGCCTTCCTGAACGTGGTACGTCTTTAACATCAAAATCTCCAGACCAAAATTCAGCAAATTCTGACACTGCCGTAGTCTTAAGGCATCACCACCATACACAAGACAACTTTTATGAGCTTGCAGTGCTTTTTTCTTTTTGAAAGTAATACAGCAAAATATGACCAAAGTATTCCTTTTGGTTTTCCATTTTGAAATCAACACCAGATAAGTAATTGTTAACGAAATCATGCACTTTCTTTTTCTAAAAAAATCTTGAACTGTCAGCTGTCAAGTTACGTGATGAACTTGCCATTTAAAATGGAAGGGTTACATTTCAAGACATGTATGACCTTCTACTAAAAAAACACAATTACTTTTTGGCCAACCCAACAGTTTCAGCACAGCACGAACACATGAAGCCAGCTCTGTCCCTGAACTGTATTAATACAGAGTGACACTGGAGCTAGCAATCCCAGGTGGACAATGGCACCCCTACAAAACCAGTATTTGCAAACTTGTTAAGCCAGAAAGCAGAACATAAATCGTTTTTTGAATTACAGGTTTCCTATTGCCTCGAACATAAAAATATTTTAAAATACAATCAATTAACACTACTTTTTATGAAGTTACCTTGTATTTCCATGAACAGAAGAATGAGCTGTTAACTGCATTATGTGACAAGGGACAACCTGACAGACTAGTTAGGTGAGTGCTACTTTACTTTTCTCCAGTAAGACTGTGTCTTGTAGGAAAGGATTTACAAGAGGAAACGACGATCAATTATGAATTAATCAAATACCCAGCTTCTGATTTGGGCCAAAAGCAGATTTCCCCATGCTAAAAACAACATAATAAACTTGTATATCAAGCACTAATAATACTATGAAAGTTTCCTAGATTTTGCTAATATAAAAACAGTATCATCATTTTATGACTGTACATTTATCATCATAAAATACGACCAGCAAAACAAACCATTCCTTCCTTTTAAGTCAGCTTGACACAGAATTTGTAAACCAACATCAGATAACCTCTCTGTTGCCTTGCTTTAGGGTTTATTTGGTTGGTTTTTATTACTGTAGGAGTGATCCTGTGAAAGCACTCGGTACATCAGAGAAGTAGGTTCCGTGTGCCCTCATGGTGATGCCTCATGGCAATACAAAAGCAAAACAGGAGCTTCCACTGCCAACATCTGATGAAAGAAAATATAACTCTAAATGACATCGTTGAACTGATCACACTAATAATCCAAACTGCACACACGGTTTAGATTACTTAGCTCTATTTCGTACAGTTAATTTGTTTCAACACAACAGCAGATACACTAATTATCACTCCCGGGACAATCTATTTCCTTGGGGTTTTTTTGTTTGTTTGTTTGTTTTTTAAAACAGAATGCAAGAGTTTCCATTTGAATCAACTCTACCTTTCCTAAATTATATAGAACCTTCAGTCCAAAAATCAATTTAATATCACTGCTATTAATAGAACTTAAATCTTTAAGTCAATACAGTAATTTTAGAGTACAGAGAATCAGACTTCATATTGAAGTCAGCATCTGACACAAGGCAACATCATTTTCTCCCCCATACTTCTAGTGGGTAGAAGCAAGAGTAATGTCTGACCAGAAAATGCCAAGGGCAACATGTGCAAGTGTAGACACTCTGTAAGAATACGCCAAACAGCACGGATGCCTCAAGCCTCAGTGTCCTTTTTCGTTTCACCAAGTTCTTTCTTATCCTGGAAATCTTTGTTCAAAACCAAGCTGCCAGTAGAGAGACCGCTTGAAACCTCCTGAGATCCCAATTATACACAGTTGGATCAATACCTGAAACAGTCTCTTGCACTGCTTCATAATGCCAGCTTGTGAACTCATTACTTTTTGCAATCGTCTCTGCAAGCTTTCAAACCCACATGGCCTCTCCAGAGGTCAAGACCTCCAAAGCCTGTGGTGCACACACACATAGCTTTACTTCTGTACAGGCTATACAGAAGACGCATTCTTTCCTGCTGGCAAGATGCTAATTAAGCTTATACTCTTTATCCTTGGGGAAAAAATACATACAAAAATTCATACCATTAAAAACTTAGGGGAAAAAAAAAGGAGGAATGGAAAATTTGTGATATATCACTTTTATTTGTCACAGAAATCTCAATCCACCAAAATATTCCTACCAAACCTATGCTTTTAAACAGTTAATCTTTTAAGCAAATATTAGGATATATGTAAGTTTTGTAGGGTAGCTTGGGCATTTAAATCTCAAACTGACAGGGCTCTGTTGGGAGGAAAGAGAAGCAAGTGTTTCTTCCCCTCACAGAAGCTGTGTTATTCAGTTAATACTTCAGACATGGGAGCGTTCTTTCCCCTCTCCTCCGTGTAGCACTAGAATTTTTTTCTCTTTTGAGTGATTTCTATTGTTTCCGCATGAGAAAAGAACTTAACCTTCGTGTACTTAATATCTGCTACTGCTGTGTGACAAATCAGCCTCCCCTTTGCTATTTCTATTCTTTGTTGTTATTCTACAAAAATACCTGCATTGCAGTGACAACTCTTGTGCACAGCTCTTGATTTTTAGTTGATAAGAGGTGCTATAACATTTTAAAATTACAAGGTAAAAAGTAGCAAATGAGGGCACTATTTCTACCCCTCTCAACAAACTTTGCTTCCTGTTTGCAAATACAGAGCAAGCACAAGAGCAGGGGGAAAGAAGGGAGCAGGCATTTCCATCTCTGCATATTTACATAGCAAAGGAGAAGGCGCAGCCTTAACCACTTCAGTTTTCTAGCAGAAGCCACCCAACACTGAGGCCATTCCATAATGACATTAGCAACAAGCGGAAGTGAAGAACTCTGACAGGGCTAAACTAGACTCCAGTCTACATTTTCTGCCGCTCCAGACCTACTATGTAACCCTGGAACCAGCCATGTCATTTTTCAGTCCATTGATTTCCTTATCTATAAAATAAAGACATCTATTTCCATCAGTCTCACATTTCCAGGCTCTAAGTTCTGCAGAGCAGCACCTACATCTTTCAAAATGTCCCTGTAGTGCTTAGAAAAGACAAAGGTACCATGACAAGAATAGGAGTCTGAGACCAGTATGAGAGCACAGGCACCAAACCAAATAATTCTGTGTTCCATAAAGTCCCAGACATCCATGCATGATTGTGAGACATTTCTGCTGAGGACAACCTTCAGCAAATAAGAGTCGAGATTCCTGGGTTCCAGACAGAGAGTCTACTGCAAGAGCCAGATCCTTTCCACATGATAGTGCAACTCTAGAAACAGATGCTTTTATGGTAACCTAAAGCTTCTAGTCATCATGTTTTACGATTTGCTATTCCCATACTTTTTTCTCCCTGCATGGTAAAGATCATGTAACTTTTCCCTGCCTAGAATCTTGGCAGCTAAAGTGTATAAAAAGAATTCACAGATTTATCATGTGAATTCCCAAGTATTGGCATCTCCTGATACTGAGGGAGGCTTCTCCTGCTGTGCCAAGGTCAAGCTGAGATATAAGAACAGATGTTATCGCAGTGAATCTCTGAGCACTGACATAACACAAAAGCAACATGCTTCATATGCCCATTAAAGTACCCTTAAGAAAGAGAGAAAGGCAGTGCAATGGTGAGCTACATTTTCCACTGTAGAATATTTATTTGTATTCCACAGAAAGCAAAACCATTTCTTTGAACTTGAGCATGCAATACATCAGGAAGAAAACTTCTGGATAACAATAATGGACGGGATAAATTATGATCAAGGGGGAATCATGATCAACCAGTCACAATAACACTATATAGGTTGGTAACAGATCCTCTTCTGTTTTGCAACTAACTGTAGGAAAAGACGTGCATATTTAACCCAAATATATGTGAAACTTCAGATGCTATCTAGGCAACAACTCTGATCTAATATTCCAGATCAGGTTGCTGCTTGAATTTGAATTACTGTACAAGTTCACCACAATACAGCGCACACACAGACATACACACACACGCACTAAAGGAAAACCCCATAATCTTATGGGAAGCATCATTCATGTTCAGTAGCAATACTCCTGATTGCTCCCGATTCCAAGTTTTTGTAAACCAGTTTAGTTAGTTTTCACCCACTTAAAAACCAAACACCTTACTATTTCTAAACAGATTTAAGCAGCACATTTTCCTAGACTCATCTGTGGTCTAGTCATCTACAGTCAAATTAAAGACAACTGATGCAAATCTTGACTCTCTCACACGTATTCAGACTATCAGAAGGCAATTATTTTCATACAAAATGGATTTTGTGGTATATTCTAATAAAATATCATTTGGTCAATTTATCCATCTAAAAATTGAGATAAGTGAATACTTTTATTCACCTAAAGTTAGTAAGACTTTTAAATAACTAATTATTTCACTGTAGCAACATTTAGAAGTCCGAGTTATTTACAAATTAAGATATATACTAAATTGATCTTTGTCCTTTCTTCTTTTATTATGAAAACACTTATACTAAGAGATATTTGAGCACTACTATTTTCTCATATATGTTTATGCACTTCCTAACTGAAGTATAATTGAGACAACATTCCATTCACTATTAGCTAAACCTCTCAAAGTTCTGAAGAACTGTCACACAGTGGAGGTAGATGCCTACAACTTGAAATGAGCAGCAGACATGAGGTACTCTGACAGTTGATCTTCATTTTTTGCTATTGTACACGCATTACACAAACATCACTCCCTCTGAAAAGTTACTAGAAAGCTCAATTAAGGAGAGAGGGAAAGGGACAAAAATAAACTCTCTCAAAGTTACAAAAATCTTTACCAAAAAAGTATCTGCATCTGCAAAAAACTGTAGAGAAATTACCACTGATATAATAAAACAAATCCTTCTAGAATTCAAAACTCTGCAGATCAGTAAACTAAGAGAAGCCAATGAGATCCCTGAGTAACATGTTTGTGATTGAGGCAGACAGCAGAAAATAAGTATTCATGAGTTTTATTTTAAACTAAAGCCATTAGCCTGTGAAAAATGAAGTCTGCAGTCTTACAAGAAATCCCATGCAACTGAAACTGGAACCGAGTTTCATGAGTATGTTACACATCACTAGCTGAAATCTAACTTTGGTTTGATGTAAATCAAATTAGCTACAGATAAAAGAGGAACCTTCCTTATTGCAAAGCAGCAGGTACATACTTAAATGGGAAGAATCGGATTTTTAAATGCAACGCTATATAACAACAGTAGCTAGACTTGAAAAGGTTTACTTGTAGGCCTTCCAAGTGTTTCAGAGATTATTCACTAATGCATTTCTCAGCATCCTCTGCCCTTTAGCACATGGCTCCTGTACAGCCATATAATTCATATTACGATATTATATTATGATATTATTATAAGATATTACCAGGAACACAGCTCAACAAAGGTGTGTAGTGGTTTGTGCAGTGTGGGACTGTAATGTACTCATACTTAGTAAGCCCAAATAACTGACACGAGGGTTCAACTGGTGCGTGACACCAAGACAACATACTATGCCTTACCAGCTGTCTTTACCAGCACAAGCTGTATGAATATAATTTCTTAATGATACTGCCCAGAAGTACACAGATTTATATGTTCTCAACTTTCTCCTCCTCCTATGTACTTCCTCCAGATCAAAGTAAACATCATCCGTTACTCCCAAGTGGTTTTACTGGTCAGGAAGCTGCAATGACCTATGAGTAAAATAATTCCTAAAGCCGTAAGAAACAGGCTAAGGTTAACGACTGAAAGAAAAAAAACAACACACAACTTAGTTTTAAATCTGGTACTTATAGAATAGGTCAGCCAAGCTACTGACTTTGGCTCCAACTCCTTCTTTACGTTATTAGATTCAGACTTACTTGATTCAAGTTCAATGTTACTCTTCATCACTTCACTAAAGACTACACAGATCATATTACAAGTCTGAAGCACACTAGAAGTACACTTTGCAAAGCAACTAGCAAAACAAGAATTTAGCTGAACCACCACGACACACATGATCACTTGAGAGGCTCACCTTCAAAACAGAAATTCAGAGGGAAAACAGGGGAAGTTCAGTATTAAAAAAAAAATTCAAAAGCATCAGCCAATACCTTAGAGGAAACTTCTCAGAAGAGTCGTGAAACAAAAACAGCTCTGGTCACTGACACATTGCATTTTTCTATTCAGCTATTTCAACTCAGTATTTCATAGCTTTGAATGCTACAGTTTATTACCAGTTAAGTACATACTGCTATAAAACACCCATGAAAACAACATTTAAAGATTGGCTAGTTTTAACACAGGTTGGTACTACTTCAGTAAAAATCAGGAGCATTTGCTCTGCTGATAACACTAAAATAAATACCAGGCAGCATCATACTTCACAGTTAAAGAGTACTGCAAATAGTTTTACCTAACAGAACTCATACCTGTTTATAAAACAACCTAAGAAAAATGTAACTTTATTTAGCTTTATTAATAAAACAGAGTTAAAAGGCTGCTATTACATTTAGAACATGATGCCAAAGATAATCAGAAAACAGCTATGAATCCAAATTAAAAAAAAAAAAAGTTAAAATCACATACTAAGAACAGTTCCTGTCCCTGGCAGCCAGCTGTGCTTAGTGTTCATCCTGCAAATAGTCCAACATCATTCCAGAAAAAAACAAAATTAAAGGCATCAGTAAATAAGACAGCCATTTTAAACACTTCCAACTTACTGGGAAGTAATTCACAGAACATAATTACAGAAGGAAAAAAACTCAGTGCTGATACTTTTTCTACAATCATGCAATCAGAGCACAAATGGGAAAAAAGCACTTACATTTACAATTACTCAGTCTTTAAAACCATGTGTACACTGCCATTATTTAAAGTGCAAGCTACATGTCTGCTGAATTAACTGAAGGCATAATAGGTGAGATGTGTAAGTTCAAATACTGCCACCAGTAGTTATACAACTAACCACGGATGCCAGAAGCATATTTCAAACCATGGCCAACTTAGTGCGTTACTTCTCGTATATTACCAGCCAAACACATATTCCATTGCTTTAGATACAATACTTTCATCTTTCCTAGGAGTTTGCTTGTCAGAAACCACCTAGAAGGTAGGAGGAAAGAGAGAGAAAGTAAGAGAGAGAAAGAGAGAATCAGCCAACATATAGTTAATTCTTTTTATACTTATTTTTTTTTCTTTTCCTAAGTGATACTATATTTTGATAGAACATTTGAAAGACTTTCAAAACAAGCCCTTAATCTCTGAAAAAGTGACAAATCATTAATTTATTATTTTTTATTATTGCTATTTTAAAGACTTAACAGACTGAGTTTATACTCAAACCACATCTTTAAAGAAATGACAGGAGAAGATAAAGGCTAAGGTCACGTTATAGTTAATGTGTGTACCTCATACAACTAAGGGAAGATACCACAAGGAAACACATGCTTCTGTTTCCCCTAAAATACCTGATAGTCACTAGTGGAAGCTTTATATGCTGTTGCAAGAGGTCTCATTGTAGAAATCCTTGTAGTATTATTTGCAGGTTGTACTGGTGTGCCAACAGATTTTGTAGGTGGAGTGAAAGATATTGAGAATGTAGAGCTTCTTTCAAAGTTTTCCATCACACTCTTAAAAAAAGGGTTAGTATAATGTAAACAAATAGTAAAAAGCAGTATTTCAACCTTTACTTTACAAAACTGTTATTGTTTGGTAAAATATGTTCACATCACAAAGTAAGCAAAGACCACAGATAAACTGCCTGTCAGTACAGAACACACAAGTACCCACCACCACTAAGCACTTTCTTCACTGCAATCACTTATACGGTACATTATACCATTGCAAAGTAGTAGAAGCTTGTAATCTGCTCACTGTATGTACTAAGTGTCAGCCAAGTGTGAAACAATATAGAGAACATAAATTGTAAGACTTGCACCAAGCTTCAAGGAGTAACATTTTTCAGACCCAGTTCAACTATGTAGCATAACATCCTCTCTTTCTAAATATTTCTGAAATATTTTACCTGATCCATACAGGACAGTCTCCAAGCCTGTACCAGCTTGCAGCCTTTTGCTCAGGTTCAGCTTGCCAATGAGTTTCACTCACTTCCCTTAGCAAATGCTAGAAAAGCAGTCAGAAGACTATTTTTCTAAGTCTATATTTAGACAGGAATGCAAGTAGAATGGAAGAGGCAGCAAGTGACTTGATGAGAACCACAAGTTCCACAAGAACCCAGAGAAAACAAGATGGGAAGTGACAACCAGCCTGGGAAGACCCGATCTGCTGCATTTAGATTCAGCAGAGCACAGCATTCAAGTAGCCTAAAGACAGCAGAAATTCAGAAGCACATGTGGCAGGAGACAGGAAAGGACTGGTGTCCATTGCGGGTGACAGCGAACTCTCAGCATACCAATGGAACCAACTGCTACTTTTAAATCAGAAGCCTAAGCACTGATGTCAAATCCATGATCTCTAGATTTCAGTTGCAAGGGAGAGTTTTAAAGGCTGATGCCAAACCCTCAACGGATTATTTCCCAGAAATTGCTCTTGCCTCTAGAAATACAGGTTAATGATTATGGCTTCATTTACTGATACTTGAAAGTGGACACTATCCACAAAAGACATAATGAGAATCCAAAAGCAACAAAGATCAGATCCCAGACCATTACTTGTAGAGTTTCAGCATACAGGCAATTTGGTCATTAATACAAACTGGACACAAAATAGTAAATAAAGTAGGAAGAGACTGGAAGTCCTATCAGCCCACGGAGGAAAGGAGCACTGAAGTACATTTGTTTCTGAATTTTAATCAGTATAAGAAATGTTTCAAACTGATAAAAACTGAAGTAATTTCAAGCTCAATTTCTAGGGCTGCCTTCTTAGAATGGTTTGCATTTGAAAGCTTATTACTCTTTGGCATCACTTATGCCTGGAGATCAAAAAAAAATCTGAACTATAAAAAAATTACTGTCCTTTGCTTAAGCTAATGTACAGTCTCCAATGCAAAGTGCTGCAAGAATTGATGGTCAGGGCATTGTCAATGCCTAGAAACTAAAAGCTCATGACAATCAGACTGAAATACAGCCATGTCTACCCCAACCACTATTTACAAGAAAGGGGTGCATTTTTGTGGGGGCATATGGTAGAGTAGGACAGGGACTGTCTTGCTAACAAATTTTCAGTCTCATGTAGTAAGATGAAGTGAAAAGTCAGGATCATAAATAGTCACCTAAAAAGAGACACACAATTGGGAGCAGTAACAGTCTTAATCTGCCATCGCATATCTATTGAGGCCCCTGAATGCCACAGATTCCAGACTGGGAAACTCTTACCTCAACTGCCTCTTATGTTATGGTTTCACTTCATATCTTGTACAGCAATATAATTCTGTGCACTGTAACTTGCAGGGATCACAGATATTTCCCATAATGATC
>NW_010194407.1:7281-12475 GCF_000695765.1 Mesitornis unicolor | reverse complement strand
GGAAATTTTGTCAAATGCTTAAGAAAAACTCACGTAAGGTATTGATTGTACCTACATAACTGACCTACCTACACTTTGCAATTCAAAGAAGAAAAAATTAAAGACAAAGGAAAAGGAGGCCCAAAAGCAGAGTGCCTTATGTTTATATACAAGCAGCTGTTAACTTACTTTATCTATACATGGCTTGACACCAATCATGATAGATTCCCCAAAAATTCTTCCGTCTTTGCTTAAGGCTTTCCGGGCTTGAAGCTTAGACTGGTATCGAATATGCATCCAGTTTCCTGTGTTGGACATCTGTATGAGATTAAGTGAAAATCAAATTTAGCCTTTTAAAGAATGAGTCAGAATGTTCACAGAAATCAGTCTCAAACTAAGACATACCACATGCTTTAGTATGTTTCCATACTGAGCAAATTGTAGAAGAATATATGAAGCTGATGCTTGAGGAAATCTGAAAGACAGAAAAAATACTCAAAAAATTACAATGAGTACTTTAGAATTCCAGTGCTAAAATACAACCCAGTGAAGAGTTTCTAGAAATCCAAAAGAGACCAGTATGTTCATGCAGTGACTTGAGGAATATTATCTTTAGGCATTTTTACTTCACCATGTACTTCAACAGTAGAATGCTGCATTTCTAACTTGAAGAATATTAACACAGCTTAAGTTAAGGTGTCTCACTAAAACTTGCTGGCTTTAACCACAGGAGTATTTCCTGCAGAACCTAGGAATGCCAGACAAGAACAACATCCAAATACTGTTTTTCATGTGTTGCAAAGACTTCACCCATGGTTTTTCTAATACTTTGGAAATCATCTTACCCAAATACAGTTACCCATGTGTCATCAAGTTGATCTTCTGAAGTCAGGGAATCACCCTGAGTATAGAAAGGATCTAGTTGAGCAGGAGATAGAGTAGTCTTCCTAGGCTGCCCAATACTTGCAGGACTGAACATACTTGAACCTGTTAAATTGAAATGACATTGTTTAACAAGTTACTTTGCAAGAAAGATAAGCTTAAGAGCCTATAGTAAAAGAATAAATTCAGTATTGAGCATTTCACTTGCATATGAATGAGTCTGATGGAAATCTATTTGTGCACACAGACACAGTCAATCCAAACTTCACGGCAAGCACGCTAGTAAGTTTCATGACTAGCAACATAGCTTTCTCCTTGACCTCTAAATACCAGCAGCTTAATACAGAAGACAAATAGGAACAAGAGAGCACAATTAAGCTTAGCAATAAGCCACAGGTTCATATACAAGATAAGAAACCTTATTAAGATAAAAGGCAACCCATCAATCTCAGCTGCTTCACTCAAGCACAACCATTTCCATGCTCAGTTCAACAACAAATTTCGAATAAGGAGTCAGTAAAGCTGATTGAAAGTCAGTCCGTCTCAGAGTGGAAAAGTATTTCCTATTCACATCCACATCCCTTTTGAAAAGCTAGTAAATAAAGATGCAACTCCTTCGCAAATTAGCAAGGAGTTGATGTAGCTTGAACAGTGATGGCTTTTAGTGTATTAAGGAAAGCAGCAAAAAGTAGATTATATCTTTTGACAGGACATCTACCTGTTCCAGGAGTTGATGGCATAGTTCCAACCAGTGGGCTCTGTGTTAGAGAAAAGCTGGCCTGCATTAAAATACAGAGAGTAACAAATCATTCTTACAGGTACACTTCTCAGATAAGAGATTATTTGCAGGTAACTTAAGCATCAGGCAAAAATATTAACTGTTTGCCTTAAGTTACTCCTAACTTTTAAGAGTGAGAACAGACATTTACATGTATATTTAATATAAGATTATTAAAAGTTATTTGACAATGTTTTTACATTCTAGCACACAGCCTAGCAGATAGCCTGGACATCCAGTAGGCTTCAACTATTAAATTCTGGAATTTCCAGCTGATTACTAAGTCTTAGAAGAGAACGCACTTAACTTTCCTGATCAGAGGCTTAAATGCAGGTATCAGACAGTATGGGAGTATAGAGAAAACTACAGAAGGGAAGTACCACAAGCAACAGGTCTGTCTACAATATTTCATTATCTTAACAAGAGCGAGCTACAAGCATACAAGAAGAAAGCTTATTTAGGCTTAGGGTGTGCTTTAGGTAATAGGGACTGAAGAAATCCATTACCCAACATCAATCACACATGCTTTGTGGAACCAAGTACCTTTAGGTATCAATACTCAGAAAGCTTATAGTTTAGCTTTTTCAAAACAGGCACCTCACTTGTTGCAGTATAGTAATTCACACATTCACGTGCATCCTATTTGAAAGGATGCCAGTATCCTAAGTTACCAGCATCTGACTTTCACGGTTTGAAGGGCTCAGAAATCATGGGAGTACAACCCCTAATTGTATTCCTCATCATCAGACTTATTTCCCTCTCAACTACTTAGTGCAACTACACTTAAAGAAAGCACAGTTCAAGTTTTAGCTGCTAGTACTTATTTTCTTTTTAACATGGAAATATTTCAATATCCAAAACAATTTCAGTGTATTTTTAGCCTGAATTATGGCATTTCTTAGATACAAGATCAAACAAATTGGAGCGCCTGTGGACTTCACAACATGTGATCTGATAACTGCTCTTTTTTTTTTCAATATCCAGTCCTTGAAGACAGTACTGGGTTCTGTGCTTCACAGAGAACTTGAACTTTCAGCATAAACTTTTCAGAAGGCACCACACAATAATAAGACTGCTCATTCAGTGAAAGGTCGTCTCCTTGCATCTAAAGAGTCACATTCACTGAGAAAGAACCTACTAATGCTTGACTGCTCAGCTGAGGTAACTAGCAGGCCTTCTAGAAATGTTACTGTTACTCTTTCAAATTTAGCCCCACTTCCCTGCCCAAATTTTGACTGGATATTTTACTCAGCACAAAATTCCTTCTATTTCAGTAAGTGCCCACTAAAAGAAAAGATAACATCTATTTGGATCCTTCTGGCAATCAGCAGCCTAATAAATTTATAAAAAGGTGAAAATCTGAAAAAAATTCTCATTTGTCATGTATAAAGCATAGCAGAGGCATGATTTACATTTTTTGTTCTCTACAGTATTGAAAATCAGTAACAATAGAAGATAGCTCCACGACTACAGCTTGCATTTAAACTACACAGGAACAAGCACACCAAACACCCAGGCTAAACTACAGCATAATCTGAAGACTCACCAGTCATTTTGCTACAGCAGTTTATACAACTGAGTTAAAGAATTCACTGCAGCAGTGAGCTACCTCACATCATCTGCGAAGAATAGGCCAGTACCTAAGCCACTTACTGGTCTTCTTGAGGTTAGAGGTGTTGATCCAGGACTACTCAGTTCATCATATATGCTTCTAACTGGTGGAGCACCACTTTTATCTTTATGCGTAGGGACTACTGGTTGTGGGGGAGACCCTCCTGCAATTAAAAGGAACAGTGAATGAAGCTGTTAACTACACACTCGTACTTCTCAGAGAAAACAAACATATAATAAGACCATTTTAGGAACATGGGTAAGGACTTTTTCTAATCAGACTACTTAGGTGGTTGGACAGAGATGAGCATCTACAGCTAGGAAGAGCCACTGCTCCTCCAGCCCAATTACAGCAGACACCAAGGCTGTAAATACAACCCCTAGATACTAATTAAGGAGTATTTTTTATATTTCTCCATCCAGTTTTTATTAGTCTGACAACTTGTGAGTCATTTTTTAGCATTCATTGCAGAAAAATCAGCAGCCTGCACAAGCTGCATTTAGCTTGCCAGCAGACATCTCTGTTTTAAAGAAAGAGTAAACATTGATGGCTGTATGTGTAACTGACTTGTGAAGAGCTGTATAAATTGATTTTATATTAGGGGAGGGTCATATTAACCTCCCTGTAAAAGCAACATTTCCCAGTACCAGAACTGCTATGTTTAAAGCATGTATTAAACTAGACTAATTTTAAGAATTGAGTCAAACTCCATTGAGCACACTTGAGTTCACCATTTATTCAATGAGTTGAGTTCATTTATAGCAAGTTATAAAACTACAAGAATTCAAAGTCTGCAACAGTCATGTAGAACAATAAGATAAACCAAAATTTTGTTTTCGGGACAATTTTTCAGCATTTAATGAATTCTGACCTGCAAGCAGTGGAGACCTCATTTCCATTACGCCAATTGAAGGGCCGCTTAAAGCTCGTGGTTGCGGAGTCACTGGTGCAGGTAAATCGCCCATCAAGAACCCAGGAAGAAACTGAGCACTAGCTCCTGGTTTTGGAGATGTTGGGGAGCCAAGAGTCATTGGCTCAGCTCCTGCGTTAATGCAAACAAAATTTTAAAACATGGAAGAAGCCAAGGGATCTAGCCTCTTGCATTGCTTAAACAGTGATTCTATTAAACATAAAACAGTATATAGTAGAATAACTATGACAGTTAGAATAATTTATTTTCCAAGTAAGCAAAGTTTATCACAGTCTTCCATGTTTCGCAACTAGAAGAACTGCCACGCTGATACTTTGTTCTTAAATTACTTTAATTTGATCACAGATGGATTTCTGGTTTGGAGAGTAATTGTGGGGTTTTAAAGGAGCTTCTCATGTAAAAGCAACTATGCCAAGCTGAATTCTCCTCCCCGGCCAGCCGGTTCCGCACCTCAGCACGGGAACGTACCCAGAGCACCCACCACCACAACCAGCCTCGCCACACCCTTGAGCTAAGGTTTTGGGGTGCTTCAGTGTCATGGTTTAGGGGTGGGCTGGCCCTAAACCGGGACATTCAGGTACGGATCTTCTATCACGGAAGTCTAACCACACGGCCTCTTCTGCTTCAACCCAGTGAAAGGCTCGGCTTGGCACGGTCTCCCACCACCCAACTCAGCCCCACCACCACAACCAGCCTCGCCACACCCTTGAGCTAAGGTTTTGGGGTGCTTCAGTGTCATGGTTTAGGGGTGGGCTGGCCCTAAACCGGGACATTCAGGTACGGATCTTCTATCACGGAAGTCTAACCACACGGCCTCTTCTGCTTCAACCCAGTGAAAGGCTCGGCTTGGCACGGTCTCCCACCACCCAACTCAGCCCGGCAGCATCCGGAACTCCTCCAACGCGTCCCCTCACCTGGAACCGCGGACAAGCCCCGGTCCCAGTCCCCTCACCAGGCCGGAGAGGCACGGGCAGCGCCGGGGTAAGAGCCGGGCATCGGCACACTCCGGGGA
>NW_010194407.1:0-7144 GCF_000695765.1 Mesitornis unicolor | reverse complement strand
GCGGCTCCATGGCGAAGGCGGCCATCTCAGCCCGGGCAGCGGAAAAAGACCCGCACCAGCTCCGCCGGGCGCTTTCAAACAGGACGGAACTTCCTCCCGTCGTCACTTCCGACCCGCCCTCCTGCCATTTTGTGAGCGGCCACGGCGGGAGATGTCCCCAAGCAGGTCGCCTCGCCGTCGCCGGGGCTGTCAGTGTAGCAGGGCCAGCTCCTCAGGAGAGGGTCGGGGTTTGCCGGCTTTCCTCGCGTCTTGGCACCGCTGAGCTGCCCCGTTCCCCCCCCCTCCCCGCACTGAGACTCTAGTGTGAACTGCAGTAATTACAGACACGACTTAGAGAACCGCAGTTATAGACACAAACGCTTGTCCTGGATGATTTCTATGGGCTAAGAACTTGTAAACCTGCTACTGAGGTGAAGTGGTGAAGCTTACTCGCCAGGGAAAAGACTGTCAGTCATTCCCAGGGTTGAGGCACGCACATCCATTCACATCTGAAATGGAAATAAAGCGACCGGTTCCCCGGTGGAAATTGGGAAAGGATGACCACAGAATAGCAGTCAGATTGGGGGTAGCAACCTAAACCTTGCGTTAGTATTTAGCATGAGCATTTAATATTGAGAACAAGACTGTAGTTCACACACAACAACATGCTACAGTTCAAACTAGTATACCGCATCAGTTACTGAACCCAAACCTTTCAAATCACTTTCGCACAAAATTTATCCAAATGCTGTTCTTTTATTGTATATTAATATATCAAACCATTTAGAATTGGCATGAAGGCCACAAAAAAGGACTATTAAAATATTTTACATGTTTTTTTTAAGCATGCCATCTTAAAACAGTAATTTCAGCCCGAGACCTGTCAGGAGGGTCAAAGTTGCCTGTCCTATGGTGTCTGTTCTTTACACGTGATGTGGAATGGAGTGAGGGGACAGCAAATAAGGCTCAAATGCAAAGGAAAAGCAGTAGCAGTGAGTCAGAGATAGGTTGTTACACTTTTCATATCTCCACTGAAATGATCTGCAAGAAAAACCTGATAACCTGGTTCCGGCACTTGTAAAACACGTTAGTGCACTTCAAATCACTACTTAATAAGAAACAGTAGAAAGACATAATGCGTTAAAGCATCCTACACATTTTGACCTCAAAAAAAAATCTGTTTTAATTTCCAAAAATATTTAATGGCTGACTAGGCTGCAAAATTCAATAAAATCCTCTTCAGTTGCAATACAAATTTAAAATCCAATACCAAGGTAGTTTATTATATTAGCTAGATTTTACAACCAACTAGAATACATAAATTTTGTTTAGTATTAAAGTAAACAGAGCAACTTAGTTAGTTTATTTTCTTTATTACCTGCATTATCTGATGGTTCAAAAAAAAAAAAAAAACAAACCCAAACAACCCAAAACCATCAATCTTCTAATATTTCAAGAAAAACTGAACTTTATTTTTTTATTAGCACTCTAGAAAGAGCTTGTTCTTGGGCAAAAGAATCTCTGAAGTCAGTGGAATACCATTTGGCCTTTAGACTACATGCTGAAAAAAGGGAGCCAAAGGGGTAAGAAAAGAAATATGTAAGGAATTTAAAATGCACATGTGAAGGGGGACTGCAAAATGAGAGATTAAAGTACATCCAATATCTGTTACTGTACAGTCAAAACAGGTTGTTTTACTTCTCCTTTTTGATCATTCGTGATCATTTATGCTTCCATTTGCCTTTATATTCTGTTCTTGGTACTTGTGAAGCTGCTTCATGAAGCCAGGATTTGGACAAGCCACAGGCCTTGCATTTTTCACCAAGGAAAAGGCTCTAGCAAAACTCAGTCTCTCCGAATTCATTAGAAAACCAATGACTATTGCCGCTGCACGGGAGACTCCTGCATTACAGTGGACCAGTACCACACCATCCTTCAAGAAACAAATGAAACATGAGTTGGGAAATTCATTAAGTAGATTGCAACAAGTATTAGAAACCTGATGTAAAAATCTATTAAGACTTATTAAAAGCTCCTTGCTGAGCTTAAAGCAAATATTGATGCATATAAGTAACTCCAAAGACAGATAAATAAGTCCAAAATTAAATACTTTTCTAACCAAAGCCACTTTATAATATAAAATACTCCACATCTAATTCATACCTTATAACTAAAAAAAACCATTCCTCTGTCCCTTTGCCCAAGACCCTGCAGCAGCCCCCCCCCCCAATTTAAAAACCAAATCACAGACATCTGGGATGCTACGATATCTGATCTAACCAGGTGCCAATTTCAAAATAGATTTTATTTACAATATGGAAAGAAACGCATCTGTATCTTGTTGCCAGGTTACAAACACAGCACGGCAGCAAACAGCTAGACACAGAGGCAGATTTTAGAACATCTTGCAGTTCCAGTCACACACTTCTTGCATACTCTGGAGTTCTTCAGTGAAGATTCTGGGTAAGCAAGATCATGCATAGGAACAGAAAATCAGAAAAGATGTCGTGTGATTTTCAACAAACCTCTACTGCCCCATCACACCACTGGTACAACTGTAGTGCCTGGTATAGCTGGTGCAACAAAAGCCCCTTAACTGGGGACTAAGGTGCAAAATCCAGTGTTTTTTATAAATTCACAAATATGTCTCTTGGGGGTTAAATTCAGGCTCATCCTGAATTACATTTAAAGTTAATGGCTTTCATCCTACTTAAACATTTCCCATAAGAACTTTGAGACACCTGAATGACTCTTCAGAAAGATACTGTGAGTTTGATCGAGATGTAACGGGCGTGAGTTAACACAAAGACAACTTGACAATCTCATGTGGCTTAGGCAATGTTTTCAAGGCCCAGGCTTCGTGATGTTGTCATGTTCATACAGACTTGGTCTGAACTGTCTGCCAAATGTCACTTTCACCAAAAAAAACCAAAACAACGCCCTAGTATCTCCATATTCTGAATAAAGATACTGAAACACAACACAATGTGTTCAGATACTGGAGACTATATATAGCCTCAAATATACACTAAATATAAACAGCCTGCTCTGTTCACCCTTAACAGGCACAAATTACTCAATGGACATTTTATCCAGAGGAAAAAAAGACCTTGTAACCACCAGGGTACCTTTCCAGGAAGTTTATGACTTATATTACAGACCTGGGAGTTGTAATTATCTGGTATATTAATAAACACACAGAACAGAAAATGGTTTCTGTTCCAGAAATATTCCAGTTTAAATAAGACAAAGAGGTATGAAATAGTGTTATTTTCCTTGTTGAAGAAATGCCAAGCTGAGACTAGAAGAATGACTTGCTCAAGTTAACACAAGACAATTATGGCAGAGCAAGGAATTGAATCTAAGCTCCTGCATCCCAGTACAAGGGGTCACAAAACCACCCTTTTTGGGGGAAGGAAATCACATTCCCTTTGCATTGTCTGCTGGAAACTGTCATCTTCATTCACTTTCTCACACTCACAGGGGCACGCTGCCTGGTCATACAGACTACAGCAGAGTACAAAGCAGACCTGTACTTGTATTTCAACTCAGTGGCAACCTGTAAATCCATTATCTCCTTTATAAAAATGACATGAAAATTCTGACATGAAAAATTATATCATGAAGCAATTGCTGAAGCTTATCCACTGTACATCTGGAGTAGTTCTTACTGGTTTCATGGGAGTTTTCTCAGACCTAATGTACGGTAATTCAGATCAATATCTAGCAGTGGCACTGAGGGTAAAAAATAAGCATTGAAAGTGATCAATTTTTTTCTTTGAGTTCATGGTTTATTTTCCTCTTCCACATTTCTTCTAAGGTTGTTTTATTTTAATGACTGTTCTGTTGTACACTGCCAAAAATTATATAGTAATATCCACAGTAATACCCACTTGAAAACTATTGAACATTAATTAATATGGGCAGTAACATTAAACCAAATTTACTACTGAGAACATTTATATTCCCTTGCTAAACCCTGTTTGTTCTTTATACAAAGATGAACTTGGCATTTAATTCTTAACTAAATTTGTATTAGATATGAATACAGACTAAAAGTTAAAAACAGACAAAATTAATCTTTATTGACTAAGAACTCCCTGCTGTGATGCTCATAGCCTAACCTTCACCCACCTGGAAACGGTTCATGGTCTTGCAAGAAACTCTTTAAGATTCAAGACCAAGGGGTTTTTTTAATTTTTATTTTTTATAAAATAAGGAGAAGCAAAATCACTGTCCATCAAGAGAAACAGTTATTATACACAGTGGGCAAAAAGCCCTACTGAGAAAATAAATGAAAAAGAAGAATAAAGCTTTTGTGAAGAGTCATGGGCTAATGCAGTTCCTTAGGGATCCACTTCACTTTGCAGTAGTGCCAGGGCTTTCTCTTTAGGAGGGACAGAGGGAGCAATAAGGAGAAATGTTCATGAATGAGCTAAGATTGCCTCCCTGGAATGGCAAGATTTTAGGGGTTTTTTAATTAGATATTAAACAGAAAGAAAAAAAAATCCCTCACTCATAGCTCTATGATCTGACATGGGTCACCTCATGTATCATGGAAAATCTGCCTGCCAATTTGGGGCCTAGAGGAAAAGGTGAGCTCTGATCAGTATCAGAATTTATACCATGGTGTCTGCAGACTTGAGCAGTTGCACTTACACAAAAGTCAGTCCTGTTACAAGTACCAGCTGGCAGTGACTTACTGAACAGCACAGGCTTTATGTGCATCCTCTAATTCAAGTGCTTTCATACTCCTTCATTAAGTTAACTATGCTTTAGTAATAATTTCTCATACATCATGCTCTCTCAGCAGCGAGCATCTCTCCCTACCCACATTAAGAGATGAAACAGTACTATCTTTTAGTGATTACTTACACAGAAGAGCACTTCATGGTACAATTTATCATAGGCTCTTTTAGCACTATTTTGACAAAGCAAATAAAGTGATTCAGATCTGTCTCTGCATACTACCATCACATGCTTCATGAACCAATCCTGGAGAACATTATTCCATCAATTACCTGCTCTTTTACTCAACTCTCCCATTAGAAAACTATTAATATTAATATTGCTGTAAAACTTTTCAGGAAAACTCTTTAGCTTACAAAACAGTGACTGGAACACCAGAGGCAGAAAGCAACACCATGCAGTTATGAATGGCAAGTCGTGTTTAGAAATGAAGTGGAAACCGTAACTAGAAACCTTGAAAAGGTCATTAAGTGACAATGTGTATCACATAATCATAAATGATAAATGAGGGAAGGAAAGAACATCGTGTGAAACAAAGAAAGCTGGGGCAAGTTTATCTTCTTTTATCCCAACCTACGTAAATAATGAATATGGTAGATATGGTGGAATAACGTGCAAGACGTTTTGGTTGTCAAGGCATAGTGTTGATATCAAAGCAATGGTTGTCATAAATTACACACTACGCTTGAATTTAACAAATAGGAGGCAAGGATGGTCTCGGTTACAGACAGGTCTGCCAAGCAACTCCAGGAGTCCCTTCACCTTATTTCCTATGTCATGTCTTTTCCAGAATTTTTCTAGCAGTTAAAGTCTCCAGTTGGCTCCAAGACACATTCTCGGGTAGTCATGGTACATAATTGTATGTGGATTCATAGCTCAATGTGTTGCATTTTCAATGGATGATCAAGGAAAAGCACAAGAATTGGGGACAGCTGCTGACAAAGCACAGAGATCTGTAAAAGGCCCGTTAGGCTTGCTCCTAATCCAAAACATCCTTGATGGATAAATTATAGAAAGTAAACAAGTTTCCCTCTGTCAGATGTAGTGACTTGGACTTGTGATGGGATTTCTTTATCTGAAGTCAGCCACTGGCCCAATTGTATTAAAGGAGCATTTCTCTGAAACATAGGGTAATAAATAATCTAAACAGGATAACTAGTAGCATTAATTATTGATATACTGTACCTGGATCTTGGCTTTCTCAATAAACTCAAAACATTCTGGGAAATAGGAGGTAATATCAGTTTCTGGGAGGTCCAGAATAGAAATGGTTTTGTATATAAAGTCATTAAGGAAGACATTTTGGACTCCATATGCCACATTTAGAACATGAGTAACCTAAGAAAAAAGAAAAAGGTATTTTCTGAAGACAGCAAGCAAAATCAGCAGGTGGATTATTCTTCAGGCATACAGAGATCCTAACTTACACAACTGCATTGTTCAGTCTTACATACATATGCTCTCTCTGATGTGCTTTTGTCGAAGCAAAATTTTACTGCATGTTAAAGTATACTGTGATAAATTCCAGTATTCTTATTTTTTTGAGATGAAATTAAATGATCTGTCCTCAGCCAAACACAGACTAAAGTAAGGATTTTCAAAAGAAAAGGGGGTTGTCAGCACACAGATAGAATATAAAAGAGAGCACAACCATCCAACAATCCCCTAAATTTCAAGCCTGCCCTAACCTATCAGCTCCTCCTACTGAGTTACCAGTCCTGTTTACTGGAGCATAAGAATTTCAGAGTAAACTATACCTGCACTCAGCAGGCGAGACCACCTCAGCCTTCCTGCCATCTTTACCCTGCTCAGGCTACAGCCAGGCTGTAGGTTATTTTAACTTACAATGACGTGACATTTAGATGGCACCAGATGCCAAACTGGTGCACTCCCTGTCCTGGAGAAGCACCACCGTCCAAAGGCCTTATCACCTCATTACTGTAACAAAGAAGAGTAAAGACCAACGTTCGGGACAGACTTAGAGCTGCTGCTTTGTTTTTCTTGTTTCATCAGTCCCCACAAGGCAAGGAGCCCTGGTGCTGCTTAGTGTCAGACACTGAATTGCACAAGGCAGGAATCCATTCCATTAAACTGCTCTGAACAATCATTAGTCTTGCAGCAAAGTATTTCAGCTTCTTGTGAAGCTCGCAGGCATCCCCCCATCTGTAAATGGAACAGTCTTTTGAAAGCGCAAATGTAATACAATTTTTCTTAAAATTACTTCAGAGTATTTTAGACTTTTCAACTTAAAAAAGAAATCCATTGGCAAGCACTACGCCAGATGCATTTTTATTTGCGTGTAACGTTACCTTATGCTTTTTCATCGTCTCCAGGTCGTGAGCAGCATCCTGCGACCCTGAGAAGAAACCGGGCTGGTTGCCACGCTAAACTCCTCACCGGCATCCAGCACCAAACC
>NW_010194406.1:0-7949 GCF_000695765.1 Mesitornis unicolor | reverse complement strand
CCCCACATTTCACATTCGCAGGCTGGTTTGCACCTCTGACATTGCCCAGTAGCTAGAAATAGAAACAGATAGAAGTCTATAGAGATGAAAATAGAAATAATCCCCAGAACATTAGCTCAGACCACAGGACTGCGTGGGTTTTTTGGTCAAGCAGGGAGTTTGCAAAGCTGTGGCCATGAGCTAAGCTACACGAGTGAGAAAAAATAATCCCAGGGAAGAGTGCTGCAAAGGACAGCAACTGCTGCTGCAATGGGGCAGCAGGTGAGCAAGGGCACTGAGCACCCTAAGCCAGGCTGGTAATTGCCTTCTGGCTTTAGCACTTAATAGCAATTCTCCATGAAAAGGAAGCCTTGAACAGGCTTTGAACATTGTTTTGTTAATGCAAACACAACTACTGTTGTAGCAATATGACTCCCTAAAAATGGTTGGTTTTACTCTCATAAAGACTATTGGTCCTTTAATAAGACTTTCCATCCAAGAATCCCAGAGCACTTTACATATTCTAATTAAAAATCATAGAGAAAACTTCTTATGTAAATGTATTGTTTTCTACCTTGGAACTAACTATATAATAAAATATAATAGTCATATAGTGAAAATTAATAAAATAAAAAGTAAATATTATTGAAACAATAAAACAAAGTAATATTCATACAATAAAATGTGTGAGGGAACTGAGAAATTTGATGGCTACAGGCCAAGTTTTCACTAAGTAATTGCATAAATGAATTTTGACTTGAAAACTTTTACTTTCTTGCATAACTAATTTTATTTTTATTTTTTTAAGAGAATTGAAAGGTACCTATAAAACATTTTCTCTACTAAAAGTCTGCCTTATGCACCTCTGGAAAACAGTGGTCATGTTTAAGATCTAAAGCAATAACTCTTGTTAAATTAACGACATCAAGAGCGCAGAAAAAAGCAAAAAGTCCAATCTCCATTCAAAATAGAAATGAAAACTAAAAGATTAGTTGACCTGTACAGCATTCAAACTGCTTGAATTATTTCTACATGTGGATAAAAGACAAAGCTGTTAATTATACAGCAAAACAATGTAGCAATCCCCCCAAAACAAAACCAACCAACCAACCAAAAATCCAAACAAACCCAAACTCAACAACAACAGAAAAAAACAGGGAGATTGAGAATGACTACAGAAAATGAAAGCTGGATGCTTAAAGATGCATCGGCAGAATTCAGTTCACAGGAACCCAGGTAGTTTGCATCTTGCACTTTCCAGATTCTGAAGTCTGTTCAATTAACCCTGTGTGAATGGTGTCCTAAAGTGAGCCATCAAATAGTTTTACTCTCATACACTAGGATATTCCTTAGAGAAAAATTAAAATAGACTTAAAATTAATGTATTTTAACGGGATCAGTAAAGTGTTGAGTATTACTGCAAAGGAAAGTTATCCTCTGAGTGGAAATTCAGAATTAAATACAGCAAATAGTTGAGCAATGAAGTCATTAAGCCACTAAGGACAGCTGTTCGATTGCTTTAGGCAAAGTGAGACAGTAATACAGTGAAATGACACGATCCCAGAAAGAAATATTTCACCATGCGAACAAAGCTGCACTTAAAGTTGACTAAAAAAAAATTTAAAATAAAAACCTTAAAGCATTAAGCACGGAACGACTTTGAACAACAAGAAGTTGTTACAGCGTCTGCAGTGTTTGGAAAAATCTGAGGAAAAAAATCATAAACCAATCAAAGCCCAAATGCAATTAACAAAAACAAGGCAAACCACCAAAACGCACACAAAACCCCCTAACTTAGAAGGCTATTTCAGGGGAGGTTTGTGATGCCATTAACTCTGGCTTATTGAAAAGTATGGATGCAAACTTGTGATATTCAAGCTGTTGGAAGATATTCACTAGTTATAAAAACGTCCAAAAACAATGGAAGAGGCAAAGAAATGCTGTTCTCATCATCATACATATAATTAATTAAAAATAAGGCTGTTCTCAGGTTCCTGTTGCAATAGTACAGTTAATTACATCAGGAAAGCAGAAGTTACCAGCCATGAATGAAAGCCGCCTGCACTTCCCTGCCACGCAACACAACCTCCTTCCATTGGACTTACTCTGAAAGGTGGGCATCAGGCGTTGGGCATAATGCAGTTCCTTTCCTTTAAGCATCCTCTTTTCAAATGTGATTCAAAACACAAACTACTATCAGGAGCATTATTTTCTCTACATATTGACCGGCAAAGATGACATCAAGAGAGAAATTTGTTCTCATCGTAACGCATGCATGGGTATGTGTTGGCTATTGCTTAGTCTTAAAGTCAACAAAGAGCACTGCAATACAAATTACAGTGTGTCCAACTGTAGAGACGGTGAACATCCTTGATTACAGTAAAGTCTAAATTATACAACATCAGAAAATAACAATTCCTGCAAATGCATTTACAAGCACTTGACGAGTGCATATCTGGTACAGAGCAGATAAACTGCGTTTGCAGAGCAAGTGTGTGTATGAACACCACAGACTTAGATTCTTTGGTTGGTTGCCTAAAGCACTGTAATTATAAAACAAACCCTCTTTATTCATACATAACTTTCATCTCTCTAAAGTACTTTTATAATAAATACTTTAACACTTGTAGATCAGTAACGTTAAGAAATCAAGTGTGACTGATAGCACAGAAATGACTCAATTTAAATCAGAGATTGTTCTGTCTGAAGATGCATGGAAAGTCTAAGCAGAAATAGGTTGGTCCTGAAAAGCAGCTACACAAACATGCAAGTCCTTTTAAGTCACGATCCATGATGTTTTGTAATTAGGTCCAACTCGATTAATAGGAACGCAAACAAAAATAGATCAACAACCTCCCTCTTGTGAATACTGTGAAAGAACAACACTGAGTTTCCAATCTGTATTTTAATGAAAACACTAAAGATTGACATGAAATCATGAGGCTATTGGGTGCAACCTGGATACAATTTTAGCATTTTCTGCTCTACAAGTTAAACAAATACTGAGAAATACGTAACTACACAACTACAGATCCGTTTTTCTGACATTAAACGGGCACCAAGAAGTCATTCTCTTCTCACTAACCAGGAAGCACCACACGCATTGGCATTATGTTAGGAGCGGTCATAATTTTCTGTTTATGTCACATTAGAAAAACACTTGGCCTAAAGGAATGCACTAAAACCAGGATTCCCCATGCCCCTTATCATCCTCAGCGTATTTGTCAAAGTAAAGTTACTTTTTCCAGGAGCTGTCATTAAGAGGGCTATAAAAAAGTAGGCTTACTGCTTTATCACACAAACTACAGCAATTTCTTAACACAAACCAAAAGCAGTGACATCTTTCTTATTTCAAGGAGTTAAACTTTAGAAACTAAACACAATTCCCTGGGTTTTATTGCGAGAGGTTTATGCTCAGCTCTCATAAAACCTTTCAAAAAAGGGGCAGGGGGAAGGGACAGGAATTAGTTTCCGAACCTGCAGGAATTTACAGAATTTACTCAGCAGTTTACCCTTAGCGGAGTCCTCTCCATATGAAGAGAAATAGTTCTGAAATTATATCGACTTTCACCTTAATGTATGGTGTTATACCTGGAAAATTATTCATTACTGAAAGGCTCAGGCAAGTTCCATTAAGACTTCTGCATGCTTTAATGTTTTTCTCAGACAGCACATTCCCAAATAACACCCCTCATAACTATTTTCTCAAGTGCTGCACTCACAGAATTCTCTCTTTCACACTGCCCATGGCAGCAAACGTGACGAAAACCATGCAAGGCAAACCTGGGTAAAAACATTCTGATTTTCATGTTCTCCTCAACACCACTACTGTACAACTGTATTTTGTGAATCCATGAAATACAAGTCTCTCTGAAGCCCCTTGATGTATTTATCATCTTTTCCCCGTCTGCTGATCTATAAAAGCCCACTAAGTCGCAAAACAAAATATACGAAGTCAAAAGAAGAAAGTCAGTGGATATGGCCACTACCTCTAGGTTTTCTTCTGAGCACACATTACCTCCAGCACTGCTACTGGCTTCTTGACAGCTTCTCAAAAGGTTCACCTGGCAAACAAATGCCTCCTGGAAAATAGGCTGCTAGTAAGGCTTTTTTCTTTAAAGGTATTGCTGTTGAATACAATAGTTTTGACACATTAAAAGCTGTGGGCAGAACTATTTCTACAGCCTGAGAGTATCCTACGATAAGCAAATGTGTTGGGTTTTTCTAAGGAAATCCAAAACATCTTTTGCGTCCAGTTCTGGGCCCCTCAGTTCAAGAAGGACAGGGAACTGCTGGAGAGAGTCCAGCGTAGGGCTACAAAGATGATCAAGGGAGTGGAGCATCTCCCTTATGAGGAGCGGCTGAGGGAGCTGGGTCTCTTTAGTTTGCAGAAGAGGAGACTGAGGGGAGACCTCATTCATGTTTATAAATATTTAAAGGGTGAGTGTCACGAGGATGGAGCCAGGCTCTTCTCGGTGACAAACAATGATAGGACAAGAGGTAATGGGCACAAGCTGGAACACAGGAGATTCCACTTAAATTTGAGAAGAAACTTCTTCTCAGTGAGGGTGACAGAGCACTGGAACAGGCTGCCCAGAGAGGTTGTGGAGTCTCCTTCTCTGGAGACATTCGAAACCCGCCTGGACGCCTTCCTGTGTAACCTCATCTGGGTGTTCCTGCTCCGGCAGGGGGGTTGGACTGGATGAGCTTTTGAGGTCCCTTCCAATCCCTGACGTTCTGTGTTTCTGTGATCTGAATATAAAGGCTGTTGCCATACCCCTTCAAAACCTAAATGATACTGCACTTCATCCAACTCCTTCTACTCTAAGTAAACACAATTCTACTTCTGCTTATGTCTTCCCCAATGACTACATTTATTGCCTCTGTCCACTAAACAAGTCGACTACAGCCAGACTTTTTCAAGAGGAATACTTTAAAACCAAAAATCCAACAGCAACAAAACCCAAAGTACAAACCAAAAGCCCCAGAATACCCCAATCTAACACAGCTCAGTGCCAGAATCATCATTAGTTTATCCTCTGACAATATTTTTATGCCAATTGAAAAAATACTCATTTTCTTCATTGCAGAGATGGAATGACATTAAGCAATCTTGCCAAAGCAAAAAGATAATCCCACATCATAACATGTAATTAAAACAGCATGGTTCCCACAGGAACAGGCCACACAAACAAATAATATGGTGACGGACACAGGAAAAGAGGATGAACAGAACCGCTTAACTCAGTGCTCAAGAAATGTTATCTTGATTGTAAGGGCATCGTTTCCAGAACTTTTAAATAGCATGAAGATATCATGAGAACAGCTCCACTAATAGAAAAAATAATGAGTTCAATTTATTTTTCTTCAAATTACTTTAAAAAACCCTCATGATGTGTGTGATGCACAGAAAACCAATTGCAGATGTATTAAATCACTTTTACTAGATAATTCATTTTGCTTGAGTTTTTTTACCACAGATTCTCCTTCTTTCAGACCACTATGGCAAAGACATTTACTCTGGAAAATCAGTTCCCAGGCCAGTATTCTGTACAGGAGCTCTTTTTCTACACAGGTGGTATCTGTTCAGCATGTGTCAGATTAACTGCGTACCCATGCGATGGGCACAAAGTCCAGGACATTCAGATACTGCACTTTCTGCAGCATCACAATTACTCATCGAGCACAGACTCATCCACACAAGTACAGCTGATATTTGTAGCTGTCTCAACGTGCTGAACTCCCAGGGAAATGTTCCAAAATTACTTGGAGGAGGCTGGGGATTCTGGCTATGAGACTGAAAGAGAGGAAGGACAGGACAAGTCCAGGAAACTGTGGCTGCCATTTATATTTCAATTTTCTAATCAAGTCAGCTTCTTAACATTACTAAATTATTCTCTTTGAGATTTCTTTAGACCACTGTATCATAGTGCTGGAAATCAGTGCTGCTCTAATAAGCTGTGAGACGCAAGGATTAAGAAAAAAATGGGGGTATGATCTGAATAGTCTATTCATTACTTTATCTCTACTTATGAAATCTCAGTAAAGGCTGAGAAGTGCAAGTGAGTCTGCAGTTCATAAATTTTCGGCATTCTTTCCCGATGACATGTCTTTGCCTGGCAGAAGGGGAGCAGCATCTTTGTGAAAACGGGTTATCTACCTATATAGTTCTGGCAGAAAGACTGAAGAGCACAGCAAGCCCTTCTGAGGAAATGCGAGCATTAGTATGCTTTTCAGATATTCACACCCTGGCAGATTTATGAACTTACCCTTATTAGCCTGCTAGAAGCTCATTCAGCTCATCTTCCTCCCTCTGCCATGGTTTTCTGATCACTTCTGCTGAGGGGATATCAAAAGTTGCTTCTGACAACAGTGGCCACCCCAATCTGAGCTGAGCTGAAGCTGCCAACTACAGGTGGTGTGGAGAAGCAGTAGTGCAGACTGAACCTGGCAGTTTGGTTTTTAAACACTATCTGCAGTGCTTAGGAAAAGCTGAGCAGAAAGACAGAAAGTACACAGCACAAACTGAGAAAGATGGATCAGGGAGAGAGGGTTTATTTTGTACCCATTTCAATTCTTCTGAACTCACACCCTAGAGGTTAAAAGCTTACCTGTAAAACAAAGAGGAAACATCCTTACAGGTATCCTAAATGGGCCCACAATAAAACCCCACGTCCTGACAACTGCGTCCAGTCGCTCCTCAGTCTGCCACCAAGCCCAAGTTCACCCTCATCAGCTTAGCAGGAACTGACAAAACTGTGCTCTGAGTTCCAGTCAGACTCCAAGCAGTTTCAGGTAATTTTACATATTGCTGTAAGGAATTACTTCCACTTTCTCAGGACAAAGCTGAAGCATCAAAAAGCAGAACCAAAACTGCTCCTCAAAGACCAGGCTCAGAGCACCTAAAAGTCAGAGAGAACTCAGGGGTAAGCAGGGCCACAGGTGCTGTACTGATGGCACAGCCAAAGAATAGAAAACACCTGGGACTCCAATTAGAAGAGAATTTCAGCATCTGTTTTCATCAAGGATATTAAACATGGCCCTAAGTAGTCTTAAAAAAACACCAGGTAAGACAACCAACACTGACTAAGGTAAACAGACTAATTCCACAAGCCAAGGTTTAACTCCTCCTTTGAGTAAGCTAATCGGAGAAAGAAAGAAAAGTATAAAGTCCAAACTATCACAATTTTCAGTCCTTCTCATTTAGATTTCAGACCCAGGGACATCATTTGTTCCATCAGTCTACAATCCTTTTTATTAAGCAGTAATGCGGAATTGTGAAATTCACCTCCTCATTCAAGAACCTGGACACAAATGGACAAGTTTTACATCAAAGGCATAATAATAAACACAAACCTTCCAGTACAAAGCAGTTTTAACCTAGGTTCAACTTCTTTACAGCCAAACCTATACAACTCTCTAATGCAATCAAATTATCTGTTCTAAATGGTGAGAAAGCAGAAGTTAGAGATCATTTTCATGACATTTATGGTTTGGTTATTGATAACAAAGAGAATACAGAGTACCATTGTTAATTTTCTTTCTAAGGATAAGATCTTCTAAATTAGTAAGTATTGGGTATGTTTAACCAGTACTCTGATAGCCTGCGAGTAATCCAGGGAAGAGGGAGGAAAAAGGTTCTGTGAACAAGGAGAATTTATTTTTTTTTAAAATATGTCAGAACTTTTCAGGTTTTTCAAATAAAGTAAGATATATTATAGGCTTAGTGAAAAACTGAGTCATTTCATCCAGCTGGAAATACTTTTATTCCAGTAATTTTTAATAATAAGAACTAGATTTAGAATTAAAGTGGAATTCTCATTTGCATCACTGAGATACAAATCAGTGTTGGTGGTGGTTTGACCAATATATTCAAGTGGCTGAGGGTACTTACCTGAACTGAATTTTCTCCCTGCCTAAATCAATACATACATTGTAAGCACAGAGAATCACAGAATCACAGAACGTTA
>NW_010194405.1:62446-72063 GCF_000695765.1 Mesitornis unicolor | reverse complement strand
CACACGCACCCCCACTGTGCAGACCCCCCTTGTCAACACTTGGCCGCACGAACCTTCCTACAGGTGCCCCGCACACCCCTCCTTCCGCACACCCCCCGGCACCCAGCGCCCGCATGCCCCACCTCCGTTCTCACACCCACCCACCCTCCGTACCCCCCGCACCCTCCTCACACTCCGGCACCTTCGCGCTCGCCCCCTCCCGCAGACGCCCTCCCCGCACACGCAGGTAGAGCTCAGCCTTTGCACCCCCCTCTTGCACCCGCATAGGCGCTCGCTTTGCACACCCATACGCCCCCCTCTTGCTCTGCCCTGCAGAGGAGCCCCCCCCGCCCCTCCAGTGCCGTGGTGCTGAAGGGACAGCTCCGTCTGGGACAGGCAGGGACCTGGCAGGAGCGGGCAGGGACCGGGCAAGATCTGGGCACGGTCAAGCAGGGAACGGCCACGGTCTGGGTGTTGGTGGGAGCCCACTCCAGCAAGGAGCGTTCCAGAAAGAAACTCGGCTTTTTTGTCTTTTCCCTTAAACTGAAGGAATCGGAAGAATGGGTCATGGGAAAAAGTCATTTGAAAAAGTTGAACGGCTCAGTTAGGGAGCAAGGTTGGTTTGTAAAATGAAGTTTTTGAGCGGAGCTACTCAGATGATGACAGTGAATCACAGGGGAAAAGGTCTGACAAGAGGGACCGATAACTCTGCCTGAGGTGCTTATTTTTTATTTTCTTTCTTTGCCTTTTCTCAAAGAGAGGAAGGTAACAAATACAACCCAGGTGGAGGCTGTCACTGAATGGTGAATGCCCTTGATTTCAGTGGGAAATTCTCCTCCATTTTAGTCAATTTATGTGAAAGAAGAAAGTAAATATTTTTGGTCAGCCTTACGTGAAATGAAAGAAAGATCAGCATTGGAACCACATATTGGGGGGAGGGAGCGTGATCAGCGTATAAAGCTCTTCTGCATTAGAATGCATTTGCTCTAAGCATGTGACTCCTTAGTCCCTTATAGTTTTATGTATGTGTATTTATAGATCTTCGGAGACAAACAACTTCCACAAACTAATTATAGTGTGTTGCCCAGAGCACAAGGTACACATTATTCTACGCAGTGAAATGCACGATACTCTCATGGATACCTAAAATCTGCAGCAATTTCACAGCTGCTCCACAAGCAAATAGATCTGTCGCAAACAGACAACTACCCAGGCCAGCGAAGCCAGCAATTGGAAATCTCCATGAACCCAAGCCCTTGCCAGCCACTGCCTGGTCTCTTTAAAGCAGACCTGTCATTAGACACAGAGAACAACAGAGTGGAGGTGTTTAAGTCAACAGTTTTAGTAGGACATTAACAGAATACAATAGAAGAGAGTGAAGAAATGTGCCAGGGCTCTTTGAACGCATTTTGCTCAGGTAGTTACCTTCCAAATGTTCCAGCTAACAAATACAGTTAACTTCTTTTTTTTCTCCTCCATGCACTTTATTTATTTGTAACCCACATGATTTACTGCTAAGAAACCTTTAGGGCTTAAAATACTAGACTAGACTACTAAGTTGATCAGTGGTTCAATATAATTAGAATGAATCTGCTTTTGCATCCATTGACACAACTCACAAATGCCAAGTCATCTCTAACAACAAATGACAAATCTATATGCTGTGTACAGCCAAGAGGGAGGACGAGGACATTGATTATAATGAGTTCATTGATCCTAACAAGTTCAAAGTCACCACATAACTCAAGCTGGGGAATCTCCAACAAAAATAAATGCTGTACCCCTCTCACATTGGTACCCCTCTTATGGAAGAGCTTTGGAGTGGGAGCTAAATAAAGCCCACTGGAGTCATGAGCCATCCTTCACCAGCAAGGGTAATGTACCGGGCTCTCCCCATACAGCAATGTACATCAGAAATAACCCACTGGTCTCACTGGAGTTACAGCTGTGAAGAACTGACCTGAGAGGAGGAGTGAGTCAGCCACTTTGGGCCTTTGCCAGAATCTCAGACAAACTCACAACAGCTCCCAAGCCTGCTAGGGCTGCCCAAACCTGCACTGCCCACTGCACATTGGAGTCCCAGGACAAGGTAAATTTAGCATAGCTGGCTCAGCACAACCTCCCTGCTCCCACTGCAGCACAAGCTGGGAGTCACTTCGCTGCAGTGATGCTCTGTCTGTCCCAGGCCCAAGAACTGGTGTAAGTTCAGGAAACCCTGAGACTTTTCCAGCCAATGCTGGTGATCAGATGGACCTTGAGAGTGTGAAGGTGGAACAGTTCCTCTGGTTGTGCATCTACTTACAGCAGCTCATGTGCTCTCCCCACTTAAATTTTTCTCCCTGCTGAGTACCAGGGGGACTGGGACACATTCCCTGCCAGTGCCTGGGGAATGCACACCTCTGTGTGGTCCCAGCAGAGCTGCATCCATGACCCCTTGTTTAGTGGCTGGCACCCAACCAAAGGGCACTTTTATTTCTTAGCTTTCTTCCAGTGCATATCCCAACATTCCTGATGTGTCTCAACTGCCACGGTTTGACCTAAAGGTCTGGTTTGAGGACATAGCTCCTCCTTTTTTCCTCCCCTGTGCTTGCCCAGCAGATAGGTGGGATGGGGTCTGCTCACTTGACAGAGATAAAACAAAATTGGGGCTTGCCTCAGTCAAGCAGAGGCTGGATTTGTGCTACTGGGATGGACTGTCCAGGTGTTGCTTGTGTTAGGTGAGCTGGGAGCACATCTCAGCTTGATGTTAGCGGGGGAACACTGGCACAGGTGAAACCATTTCCCAATAGTTTTGCTGGGAGGTGCTGGTTGGACTTGAAAAGCACTGGGTAAAGCCTTTGTTGCCACTTACCCCTTCTGCTTCTCACACTTTTTAATTGATGGCATGGGGATGGGAGGACCTTGGGGAAAGGGAGACTCCCCAGGCCCTTTCATCTGCCCCTGTGCTGTGCACACTCCTTCCCCCTCCTGAGGACTCTGACGCTGCCACCCAGAAGGGTCTGTGTGAGCATTTCTAGTACTTAATATAAACAGGAGCAATACAGAAACCTGTCTCTCTGTGTGTATTTGGTTTGTGTGGTGGGGTTTTGGTAGCGAGGTAGGGGCTACAGGAGTGGCTCCTGTGAGGAGAATCTGCTGGGGAACCAACAGTGGAGCGAGGAGTGGGATGTGACAGAAACAACTCTGTAGACACCAAGGTCAGTGAAGAAAGGAGGGGGAGGAGGTGCACTGGAGCAGAGATTCCCCTGCAGCCCATGGTGAGGCAGGCTGTCCCCTTGCAGCCGTGGAGGTTGATGGTGGAGCAGAGATTCCCCTGCAGCCCATGGTGAGGCAGGCTGTCCCCTTGCAGCCGTGGAGGTTGATGGTGAAGCAGAGATCCACCTGCAGCCTGTGGAGGACTCCACACCAGAGCAGGTGGAGGCACCTAAAGAAGGCTGTGACTCTATGGGAAGCCCACACTGGAGCAGTCTGTTCCTGAAGGACTGCACTCTGTGGAAGGGACACACACTGGAGCAGTTTGTGAAGAACTGCAGCATATGGGAAAGACTCAAGTTGGAGAAGTTCATGGAGGACTGTCTCCTGTGGGAGGGACCCCACACTGGAGCAGGGGAGGAGCGTGAGGAGTCGCTTGAGGAGGAAGGAGTGGCAGAAACAATGTCTGATGAACTGACTGTAACCACCATTCCCCATCTCTCTGTGCCATTTAGGGGAAGGAAGTAGAGAAATTGGATCAAAGTTGAGCCCAGGAAGAAGGGAGGGGTAGAGGAAAGATGTTTTTAATATTTGGTTTTATTTCTCATCATCCTACTCTGATTTGATTGGTAACAAATTAAGATTGATTTTTTTTCCCCAAGTCAAGTCTGTTTTGGCAGTGACCACAATTGGTGAGTGATCCCTCCCTGTCCTTGTCTCAACCCATGAGCCTTTCGTTACATTTTCTCCTCCCCATCCCATGGGTGGAGGAGGGAAGGAGCAGCCACATGGTGCTCAGTTGCTGACTGAGCCTAAACTATGACAGTGGGTATCTCTTGCCATCCAGAGAGAGTAGCAGCACCACCATTTGCTAACTTGTGTTGAACAAAAAAATATTGTCCAGCCTTCTCTGGGTCATTTTCTTGCAAATCTCTAACCCAGCAACAAAACTCCCCAAATCCTGGATGCCACCAGTTTGAGGGACCTCTCAGCCAGCTTTGCCGCTCCCTCTACTGACGACTGCTTCATCCCCATGCCACCGCTGCTCCAGCACCATGGTTTCAGTGGGGATATGAGCTATTTCTGGCACTGCAGTCCAAGTCCTCAGCATAGCTCTGGCGTGGCGTTGGCTGATGTCAGCGCATTGACGTGGCTGTGAATCCAGGATGAGATAAGAGGCTGAGGCTGTGCGCAGTCAAAGGCAATACAGAGAAGATGCCAAGTGCACTTCAGATTCTTTGAAAATAAAATCACAAAACAAATAAGAAACATCTGGGAATTGATGTTTGTTGTTTGTAATTACTTTTATGAGAGTGAAAACCTTTTTTCTTCTGCTGTTCTTCCTCTCAATCAAAGAATGAAGCATTTAAACTATTTCAAGTGTCCTTTGGAGGATTTTAAATGGAGAATGTGTGCATTTTTATGCCTGAGAATATTCACTGATGTCTGTTTTCATAAACAGATATGTGTCAAATTCCTTATCTTCTGTCCTTTTTATTGGAAGCCTCTTAGATTGAGTGGTCCGGAAATGTAGTGGCTGAACTAAAAAGATAATTTAGTACAGAAGAATTTGTCTAATACAATGTTCACTTGCTCAAGAACAATGAAACACCATTTTGGCATTTGTGTCATTGAAAAATCTGTCTTTCAGGTATCTTTGCTTTTCATTTGTGCAGAAGTGCAGGCAAGAAGCAGGCTGGGAAACACAGGGCTGAACGTGCTCCTGTGGCGACCCTGCTTAAAAACAGAGCCACACCAAGTGCATCTGTCCCTTTTTCATTAAAAGGAGAGTCACTAAACACTGTACTAAATGATGTACTGCACAACAAAGTGTCTTTTTTTTTGAAGGAGAAATCAGTGCTGTGGATCCCTAATTCAATGCCCAAATTTACAGACAAGGTTTTGAAGAGGTAGTGAGCACCTACCAAGTCAAATCTTTGAGAATTTAAGAGAAGCCAGGACTTTGCAGGGGTGGCAGCTGGCGCACACAGCAACCATCTAATGCTGCCCACACTCAGCCCTTCTGACCCCTAAGCTGTCACCCAGGACCAGTTGAAACAAGGGTGGGATTTCCTCCATGACCATGTTTAGTGTGGTAGTCTCATCCTCTTGACCAACACAAGCACCATCAACCCTGGGGAGAAATTATTAGAACCAGACCAGAAGCAAAGACTGAATCAAGTAGATTTGGTAACTGAGGAAACCTGGTGGTCTGACCAGCTTTGTGGGTCTCCATTTCACCCTGTTATAACTCCAGTGGTCTATGCAGTTTTCCATTGATACTACCGAGAAGAGAGGCAGATAAAACAGTATAAAGAGTAAGAGCTGCTAAGGCAGCTCTCCAGCCTTCTACCTGTGTGCTGCCAGATTTGCGTAACAACATTACTTCCCTGGTGCTCTATACCCAGGTGCAACAGGCTAATAAAGGGCTTTTTAGATGACAAAGCTTTCTCAGCTCCATCAGCTGATTGCCATCTGGGGGAAGTCTCTGACAAAGGCTTTAAATTTGCCTCTTCCCAGCTGCACAGGCATGCAGCGGGGAGAAGGGGGGAGGCAGGAAGGAAAGGCTCTGAGAAAAGCGCTCTTGGGGCCCAGATCTGCTAACGTCAGGGAGGAGGTAAGGATTTTAGAGAATACAACAGGAGGGAATTTGTCTTTTTGAGCAAGACAATGTACTCTCAGTTTAGGTGATGCTTTGCGGGTAGCTGTCACAGAAAAGGTACGCCTGGGATCAGGTCACAATAAGAATTATAACTTGAGCTTATCTACAGCAAGGGCTTGGTCATTGAGTGTTACACGTTTAAAAATAAGCTTTCCTATATTCTGTACTTCTAATCAGGAAATCCTCAGGCTTTCTGCTCTGTGGATTCAAAAGGGGATCAGCTGGGAGGCATGGAGAGCTGTGATCCTGGGTCTGAATGCTCTCCAGCAGCCTGCTCTGGTGTTTTGACAAGATAAGGTGGGGAGGAGGCACCCCACCACTCTCTGAGCTGTTATTTATTTTGGGCAGCTTTTTAGAAGGAATCTCCACAACTAGCCATGGAAAATCAGGCAGGCAGAGACTATGAGGGGTTGTTAAAATCTGTCAGGATCAGTTACAAACTTTTCCTCTATAGTAACGATGCCTCACCTCTCTCTGCAGTGACTCATCTGGAAAGACTCGGGTAATTTAGTGGAAGTGCAGTCACTGCCCTCTCATCACCACTGACCATGTCTGTCTTTCTGCTTCCAGTGTGTGTTCACAGCAGAGAGCAACTTCAAGAAATGAAAGCTGACAATAGCTGGAGTTTAGCGCAAAGGCGGAGGTTAGAAGGTGAAATAGCTGCATCTCAGTTTTACTCTCAGTTTTTGAAACCAGAAAGCTTTTTGTGCTATAAATCACATAGCAATAGCTAAGCCTTTCCTTGGACAGGTAGTGTATCAAGGAAGGGGAAGAAAATGAAGTGATGCTGGTGGTTCTTTGGTCATTGTTTAGGCTAGAAAAAAGTTGATTAGTAGCTGACACCACAGCAATGATACCTGTGTGTGGTTGAATGGAAAACTTTCTGGATTAATCAGCTGCTCAGCAGCCCTGGCCCCTCATTGAAGGCAAGGGGCTGGCTCCTCTGTGAGACCTGAGCTTTGCTGCAGCCTGTAGAGGGGCTCAGCATGGAGCCTGTGAGCTCGTTAAGGCTTGGGGCAACCTCTTACGATCACAAAAAGTCCCAGCCAGACCCACCCACAAGCTATGTGACCAGGCAAGAAGCTGCAGGGTTGAGAGCACTTGGCTGGAGGTAAAACCACCCCGTTCCTTCCCTCCTCTCTGCTCCTTTTTTCCACATGCCTTGGTTTTCCCCGTCTGCACAAGGGTGTTATGACCCTTCTTTCTCTGTGTGGTTTATTTTGGTCCCTGTGGATGCAAAGTACTTTATAAGACCCAGACAGGCTTACAATGGTGTGATGGTGCAGAGAAAGCATCCTGATCTCCATAGACTGTTGCCTTGTGTTCTGGTAAAGTCAGGGATTTGGCCAGCTATGTTGATGTAGCTTGAAGGAATAACATGATAGATTGCATCCAGCTTTGGCAAGAGGGCCTTGAACAGACTGCAGAACTGGAGGGCCAGCAAATTTGGGCATCAGGCTAATTTCTGTCACCCTTTCCTTAGACAGCAGTGATGTACGATAGCTCAGCTGCCATGTAAAGTGATACCATCAGCTTCCAATTCTTCAACCTCTAGAGCAGATCCTTTCTTTCAAAAAATAATCCCTTTCCAGCCTGCATTTAGTGCCTGCAGCTGGTACCTGCTGCCATGCATGCGAGATCAGGGCTGGGAGGTCTACTTTCCTGTCTGAGCTGGCTCTGGATGGACATGCTGTGAGTTAAAATGGCTTTATAAAGCTCTTTTTAAATGCAATAGAAGAAACATCCCTCTGCTTTCCAGCAGAGACTCCTTTCCAGCTGCAATCTGGGGCTGCCTGAAGCCTCAAAACTGCCTCTTCCCAGTAAGAACTGAGTTAGTCCTCCTGTCCCCTTGTCTTTTTCTCATACTTTTCAGAAGAAGGTTAAATGTTGCCCTTCCTGTTCCTCAGTCCTGCCAGCAAGCACCTGTGACTTCTGAGCATTTAAAGAGTTTGACAGCTCATGTTGTTGAATAAGCAGCCTCTTAGATAAGGGCTCAGGGATGTAAGGAAGAAAGTCAGTGCTGATAAGCTCTGCACTTCCTAGCAGCTATTTCTGTGGCAATGTGTTGGGAAAATGAAGGCCTTGGAGGACGTGGGAAATTAGAGATACCATAGACATGTGTCCAGTATCGCTGAGCTGTACCACAGCAGTCAATTAGGATGGGTGGAGAGGTGAGGAGCTCTGTGGCAGTGCAGCTGTGGTCCATCAGGAGATGCTCATGGGGACACTGAAATGGGAGGAGAAAGGGAATAGTTAGTTAAACATTTAACTGCAGCCTTCACCAGAGCAGCCCTCTAGCAATCAGTACATAGCCAAAGCTCCAGTATCAAAGCTTTTTTGCTGTTTTATTGTTGTTGTTTGGATTTTTTTTGGTTGGTTGTTTATTTTGTAGAGGCGTGATCATGTAAAAAAAAAAAAAGGTACTGAGTCAGAAAGTATGGGGCAGATGCAACCTGCATGACTTTCTCCTCTTTTGTGTTTTCCTAGAAGTGTTTCCCACTGCATTGGCAACAAGTTCTTGCCCTTTTTCATGCTGCCTTTCCTATCCCAAGGCAGAACCCAGCATCTGATACTCAAGCATCCCTCGCTTAGGCTGGCAGAGACAGTGTCACTCAGTCCGATGTCTCCAGGCTGCTGCTCTGCTGATGAGACATGAGTGCTGCTGACATGTGAGCCATTTACTCACCAGCCTGTGAGGACATTACGGGTGCTCGCTGCTGGGGTATGTGATGGTAGCCAGCAGTGCCAGTGACACCAAGGAGCGCTCTCTGATCATGCATTGACAGATGCTCCGCAGGAGATCTGCAGCACCGTGACACTGCCTGCGGTCACTGCTGCCCTGAGAATTCTGGCACAGCTCGAGCACAAAAGATTACAAGCCTGATTTTCCTCTTGTTGATCTGGAGACAAGCCAGAGTGTTTCACTGAGCTCTGCAGATCCACTCCAAATGAGGGGAATCAGTGGGAAAGGGAAAGCCCACATGGGAGATCACCACCTCTCCTGGCTTTGTCTCCTGAAGGATGTGTCTCTGCTGTGTGCCTCTCAGTTTGTGTAAGCTTCAGGGGCAGCAGCTGCTGCTTTATAGGCAGATCCTTCCTAGGACAGTCCTGATCCTGTCCAGCAGGGATTGCTCTCTCTGGAAGCATTTCAGTCCAGCTCCTGCACTGCTCTTGGACCCAGCAAAATTATTGGGCTCAGGCTGGGAAATGTTTGCCCCTCCCAGAGCTGCACCCCCAGCTGCCTTACTTCTTCCCCTTCGAAATGCCTCCAGCTCTCCAGAGTATACTCCCAGGCAGATCTTGTCTCTATCAATTCTCTTCCCAGTTTAAACCCCAAGTTTAAATAGGGAAGCTGTTTAAAATTCAGATGAAGGCTTGATTTTTTCCCTTTGATCTCCTCGATACCAGCACACAATGCCTTTGTGCAAGTCTGATGTGCCACCCCCACTCCTCAGTTCCTGAGAGTTTAATTGACCATCATAATTGTGGGGCTTCAGTTTCCTCCAGAGTTTCTCCTTAAGGGGCAGATAATGGTCACAGATTGGAGGGCATCTCTCATTCCCCATAAAACTTAAAAAAACCCTATGAACACCCAGCCCTGGGGTTTTCCTCCCAGAGATGCTCTGTAGCTCCCCAGACCTCTGTTGTTCTGAAGACCCCTTCACCCTGAGAGTGTTTTGGCTGGAGGAGGCAGCAGATAATGCCCTGCAGCCAGCAGCAATGCTGTGAATGTGTCAGGAGATATTGGACTCTCTCAGTGCAGATGGTAATGGAGTGAGATCAG
>NW_010194405.1:41936-62415 GCF_000695765.1 Mesitornis unicolor | reverse complement strand
CAGGAATTGTGTTCAGGACTCAGGGCATAATCTCTGCCACTGCCTGATTTTTTGTGGCATCTCTTTATCTATTTGCACTTGAAATGTTTTTGCCTTGTTTGTCTGTGGTCCTTTGTGTTTGTTTCTGGAGACAATGTAAATGTGGTGTTCTGCTGCTGCAGTGGCTATTGATGGAGTTTGCAACCATGTAAGTACAAAGAATTACCCTTATAAATAATTTCATCACTCTTCCTCCATGAAAAATGGTTTGGCTCTATCAACCTCCAAAGAAGCACAAATAAAAAGAGCAATTTCTTTCAAATGCAGGTCAGCATTATCAGATGTATGACACAGAGATCCCACTGGGTCTGATTTTGTCTGTGTTTGTGCCTGTTTTACTGAAAGCATAGCCATAAGTTTGATGAACCACTGAGTTATGTCATGTCAACCAGAATCTGAGCCAACCCTCTCATACCAGCGGTAATGGATTTATTTCAGGCCAGAGGTAATCTTACCATCTCCAGCCTTCCAGACTTGCAACCAAGACCATGGCCACTTCCAAACTGTATTTTCTGTTCTTTCTGGAGGTACTATTTGGGACCATTCTGTGTCCCTATTGCTCTCTCTGCCGCATGAACAGAACCATTGCCAGGTAGTGTTCTTTATGGGCTGGAAAAACATTAAAATCTTTTTAGCAGATTCATAAATGTCAACTTTGTGGCATCCTGTGTTGTGGTTGGCTATGTGGTCACCTCTTCCTCATAAGTCCTTGAGACTATGAATAGAGGGAAGAGTTGGGAATGGCCAATTTTAGCATTGAGAAGAGGCTGGAGCAAAGCTGTGACCTTCAGTGATCCAACCCAAAGGCAAGGATTGACTTCTTACCAAATGATTTCTCCTTGATGCAAAGGACTGGCAAGGCGGGATTGTCTTTCCCTTTTGCATCGGGACTGTGGTCTGTCTTATGTCTGAGGAACAAAGGAGTGATTTGGGGGCAGCTGTAATTGCATTTTTGGAGTGAGTTCCTGTTCAGATTTAACACTGTGACATTATGCTTCTTCTGATGCGTGTAATTAAAACAAAGTAAAAATAATGTCTTTTAGCCTGCCATGGTCTGGTCAAGGAGTTGGAAATATGTTGTGCTCTAAGGAAGAGGGTGGAAAAAAGAAGAGGCTGCAAGGGACAAGCGGACTGTTTTGAAAGACAGCTAAAAAGGAAAAGAAAAGAAAACAAGAAAGCAGAGCAAAGAGGAAAGCCAGAGACGTAGGAATAATGGCACTTGGTTCAGTCTGAATTTATCATAATTTCTAGACCCTGATTTACTTAGATCTTTTTATTTGGAGTACAGCTGCATTTCTGGTGCATGATGAAAGGATCGTGCTCTTTTATGTGTCTCTTTAAGCTTTTACCCTTTTCTGACCCACTACATTACCCTCAGGGTCTAAGAATTCTGGAGCTGGCAGGACTCAGGCTGAGAAAACATATCTCAATTGGTGAAAGGAATCTCTGGAAATACCTTGCAAGTTGAATCTTATTACCCTGATCTACCTACAAGAGACCTTCCTTTTGTGTCAACTGTCAAAGCAAAATGGCAGTATTTTCCCAGTGCCAAAACCAAGCAACCCTCAGCCTGTGTCCTCCTGCCTGGTCACCAGTCCCTGTTCATGGTGGGTGCCTGGAGATTTGCAGGGAATGAACACCTTAAGTGATCTGCCCAGTGAGGGATATCTCATCAGGGATTGCCTTGTTTGATTTTATTGGCAAATACAGTTGCATTTTTACTCAGCTTCTGGCAAGAAATGTCCCTTTCCACCCCTAATATCCCCTCCAATTGCATCCTTCACCACTTGGCCAGCTGAGGACCAGTGCTAATTCACACTCTCGGGCAAACAATTTCCAGGGTATAACATTCAGGTATCTGGTCTACTTGAGGCAGATCTCTGGTGCTGTAGTGATCTGGGCTACAGTTATTGACACGGCTGGGTGCTCTTAGTGGCATGTGATGGGAATGACCACCAGTGCAAGGACACATGCATAGCTGTCTCCCTGGTTGGTGATGGCATGTGTTGGTTGGAGAAGGGGAGGAGATGGTTCCTGGCTGGATCAGGAGCTTAAGGGGGAACGGTCTGCAAGACTCTCCTGACTTTGGTCTCTAGTAAAGGGCTCGTTTGACGATTTCTACTGAAGAAATGGCAATGTCATTGAGAATCTGCAGCTTGGTGATGGATGAAAGCTGCTTCTGTCGATGCTTGTACTGTAAGATTTTGTTTTCATCGATGAAAATGTGGAAGTAGTCCTGGTCAGAGTAGATTTCAACCTGGAAGAGAGACTGTGTTAGGTTTATCATGTGGCTATGTGTCCTCACTGGACCTTGCTGCCATCATGCCACTGAGTGCTTGGATCTGGGCACATGCATCTAAAACCCATTTCAAATCCCGCCAGAGCTGGTACACACACTGCTCACCTCCATTTTGGGCAAAAGGAGGGAATATCTAAGATCTTCACCTCATGATAGCAGAAACTGTGATAATGCAAAGCCTAAATGGAAAATAAATGCAGCATCCAGGGTTTATTGCTGGAGCTCTGCGTGTCTGTGACAGAACTGGGTGTAAATCAGCAGCAAATTGGGGTGCAAGAGAAATACTGCCAGGAGCCAGAGCCAAAGAGGGATGTTACTGATGGTGCTGGCAGGAAAGGCAGGGCCAGATCCATGAGGAGGACCCCAGTAGTGACTGGATCACTTCTGTCTCGCACAAGGAGACCCATGGGGTGACACAGGGTTACCTGGAAGGGCTCCTTTGCTTCGAAGGGGAAGGTGTTATTAACCTCTTCCTTCCCCCAGTGGTTGGCGAGGAAGGAGTTGCAGACGATTCTGGAGCTGGAGAAGCGAGGGTTAAAGTGGAGAGCGATTTGGTCTCCAGGATCACAGAGCAAATTAATTTCAAACCTAAGATAGCGAGACAAAGAAGTGATGGAGAGCCTGAAGTGATGCTGCTCTTGCAAGCCAGGAGAGGTATGAGCAGAGTCCCAGTCCTTACATGCTCGCACTGGAACTGGTCTCCCCCTTGACCACAACGCTCCAGCCAGGACACATCCCTTCTGGGTACAGGGCCTCGAACTGCCAAGGAGGTGATAGTGAAGCACAGTAAGATGGGAGAGGTGCATGGCCCCACTCATCCCTTACACATCTTCATCTTCCTCACCCTCTCATTGTCTTCTCCTTTCCCCCTACTTCTCATGCAGGCACACTCTCTGCCCTGTCTTTTTCTCATTCCTAAATAAACCCAGGGGGTTAGGTTATTCTATCTCAGTTTTTTACTTTATTTTTGCTCCCTGATCCCACCCAGCTCTTTACAAAAGGCCTCAGGGGCAGCAAATCCCACCTTGTAAACTGTATGTTGTAGCAACTTCATTTTGTATCAATTTAAAGAAAAATGTCATGTTTCTTTAATAAGAACCTGAATGCCTTCATTGTCAACACAATGTCAACAAAGATGCTCTGCTCCTTCTCCCTGCCTGCGCAATACAAAATCTGAAGCAGAAAACTTTGTGATGCTCTGAAGCAGGATGTGAAAGACAAGGACTGATCAAGGAACGGATGTGCAAGGTGTCATCCAGCCTGTCTTTATCCAGGGTTACATAGGTGACTCTTCCCATGACATCCTGCCTGATCCCCTCTTTCTCCTACTCCTCCCATCTCCAAGGTTAAACTTGCATAAAATGAGCTGGAAGATGTTCTTTTTTGAATAATTCATAGTTTTATTAAATAACTCATTTTAATAAGAACCGCTTGCCATTTCACCTCTCTTTTTTTAGCACTCTAATAAACTTGCTTTCGTGAGCATCCCCTTCTCTCAAACTTAGGCTCACACTGGGAAAATCTCTCTAGCCTTGGCATCTCCAGTGCCAGCTGTGTGCCTTGCTTTCCCTCTCTGTAGCTCAGCATTAAGAGCGAGTGACAATGGCAGCACCCAGGTTAGCCTTGCCTTGACCCTTAGCTCCTCATCATTACAACACCCTCAGCAAAAGACACAGCACATACACAGGAAAGAGCAATTCCCTCTTTGCTAACGGTTGTCACAGTGGAGACAGATAGCAAAGCACAGATCTTCTCTGCTGAAGCATTGCTCTCAGCTTAAACACTTCCAAAAAGAAGTGTTGCCATCAGGGCAGCATTACCCCAGACCAGCCCTGGTATAACCGAGATAAAAAAGTCTGTCCTATAGCACTTTGAAAGCTGTGAAGCTCTCAGCTTTGCAATAGCCTGGACTGAAATAGAGGAGTAGCACTGCAAGTAGCATCCCCACTTCTTTCAGGATTTCTTCCTTTCTTATGCTTATCTGTGCCACTTTCCTTTACCCACCGCCTGCCCGTGCTCTGTCACCCATCAGACAGACCAGGCTGTGCTGTCTCCTGTCCCCAGTGCTTACCCGCAATGCCATCCTGCTCGCCTGTGCCGAAGTCCCAGCTGCGTGTACAGTCACAGGGGTCTATATAGAGGCTGCTGACTGGGAGCCCATGTGTGCAGGGATTAGCAGTGACAGCAGCTGAGGTCTCATTTCAGAGCCGGCTATTGGACATGGCTGGGAAACGGGGAGCAGCAAATCCTGCTGCCCACCCCAGAGGGGTCAGCTCACTCATGCGTGCAGGGCTAATCCAGCACTGCTGCTGCCTGCACAAAGGCAGCGGTGAGCAGGCAATTCTGAGCTGTGACGTGATCACAGGTCCACAGCATGATCGGGGCTGGAAGGGACCTTTGGAGATCATCCAGTCCAACCCTCTGCTAAAGCAGAGTCACCTAGAGAAGAAATGGAGCCGGTGTACAGCACTGACAGGGCAGACAAGCTGCAATTGGGAGTACAGGTGTGTTTAATGCATTAAGGAAGGATGAAGACTCCCAAAGCTGGGGGCGATACCAGGAGTCTCAGCCACTGCAAGGTCCAGAGAGGTGGCAGGTGACAGAGAAGAAATAGTGGCTTCTACAGGGGCTCAGCTTCACCCTGACCAACAGAAATTTCTTGTTCTCCCTGTTTTATTTTTTGCTCAATCTTTATGGGTCAGAGCCTGGCCTGAAATGAGCTGATGCCAGCTCTGTCCTCACTGCTTTTCCACCCTGCCATGCCCCAGGGCTGGCGAGGCTGGGGATGCTGCTGTGCTGAGCTCAGCGTGTCCCAGCCTCGCATTTCCCCTCCCTGCTGGGGACAATACCGGGATTTGGGAGCAGCGTGAGCTATCCTTTGTCTGATATTTCCTGTCATGGAAAGGCACCAAAAAATGGGTAGCGATGAAATGGATTTCAGTGATCAGGGTTTTCAACATACAGCTGGGTGAAGCTGAGCCAGGGAAGGGAGGAATGGCTGCGCTTTCTACACTTTTCACAGGATAAATGCATTAAAAACAGTTGTTGGCTCCATCCCTGCATGCTTTGGAGGCTGTGATGCTCCCTGGCTGGTCTTACAGGATTCCATGGCTTTCGCAGTTAAAACCTCGTCACTGTATGGGCCACAGTGCTGCTGTAATTTAATGTGTTTTTAAAAACCACATTAATAAAATACTTCCAGCAGATAAGCAGAATGAGAGCCACTCTCCCAGGCTCTGGTGCCCTTGGTAGATGATTAAAAATGCAATCCAGTGAACAGAGAAGCCAACAGCCTCTCTTGGGGCTGAGAAATCCAAGTCCCAGGCTGGGATTCACCAGTTTGGACTACTACAAACCTAAACCGTGTGAAGCTGAGCTCTGCTGTGGTCTCTTTGTTCAGTTCCCGGCTCTCCAGGCACTGTGCTGGGGAACACGAGAGCAGAGCGCTGTGCTACAGATGGCAGCATCGGGACGTGCAAGGGAGCCATGAGCCAGCAGCAAAGATGCCGAGGTGGTGGTGGTAGAGCCAGGGACATCCCAGCCATCCCTCTTTGGCTTGCTGTAGGGTGCTGGACATGGGTCTCTCCAATCTGCCCAGCCATATGTCTCCCCTCCTTATGGCCTGCAAGCCAAGTTCTGTTTTCACCCCCAAATCATCCCTCCCTGCTTGTTTCTCCCGCCAGCCAGGCAAGGCACTGTGGGGGGCTGCTTTTGCGATACCCACCATGGTGATGGGCAAAACCAGAGAGCGCTGTAGTCCTGCACATAGGAAAGGAGTGGTCTGTAAGCTAAATACTTGTGCCAAGATTATAATAATTATTCTGATGAAATCAGTGGACTGGGGAAGGCATGGGCATCGCAGGGCAGGTCAGGGTGTAGTAGGACAAATACTGGCTCCTTTCTGTGCCCAGGGGTTTCATCTTACCCACATGGTGCAGAAACCAACGTGAATCATAATGTCTAGAGAAGATTCTGTAGCATTTATTTTGTGTAGTAAAACCAACCACTTGCCACAAATCTGTGCACACAGCCTGCCCAGGCAGGGTGATGTCCCAGCCACGCTGAGTCTCATTCCAGGTCCCACCACAGCCTCTGCTGGTGTCACCACCAGCAACAGGCATGGAATTTGCTGCAAAAAGCTGGATCAGGCCAAGAGGCACTGGGAGCCACAGGGTTGCCCTGCGAGTGAAGGCAGGTTTGGAGAGCTGGGAAAGCTCTTGAGGAAAGAGGAGGAATTTAGATTGCTTTAGTTTTAGGCACCGCAACTTCTGAGATGCTCAGTGCTTCCCAAAATTCAAGCCTTTGCTTCCTATTGGCATTTCAGCCCAAGCAAGAAATGTTGCTGGGAAAGATGTGAACACATGTGTTCTACCAGTAAATGGTGCCCAAATACCGACTGGTTCTACAGATGCACCTTTATTTGCCTTCTGCCTGGTATAACATTGCTCAGAAGCCGTCTTAGCATCTGGCTCTTTAGCATGGAGGAAGGAACTGGAAATACGTTCAAAATTTCAGATGTTGGAGGCAGCACTGGGTTGTTAGCTCTTAATGCCATAACTTCTCCCTCTCTCAGGTGATATATGGAAAAAAACCCGAACACACTGATTATGTGCCACTGGGATACAGAAAAGACAGATACAGTCTGAGGTGGAGGGAGTCTCGCATAGGAAAGATGGTGAGCTGATGGCTTGGTTAAATGCAGGGGATGCATTAACAGGCCTGCTTATGCATTTGCCAGCCATTTGGTCACACAGTGATCAGAATTTGCTCCTTTCCTTAAGCTGTTGTTATCCATGTCCTGCTTTTGGTCATTCATCCCAAGGTCTTTTTCCTGCTGCTCACAAAGTGGCAGAAACACTCAGCGAGGAGCTCAGCTCCACACTTTCCACAGCAGTTTTCATGCAAGGCTCCCCTGTACTACACCAACCGTGTTTCTGGACGTGTGATTATTCCCATTAGTCTCTAGAGGTCTCCAAACACACAGCCTGGACTCAGGACCTGAACACAGTGCTCACCTCTACACACCATACATCGATTCTCTTGTTGCACTGCCTGGCTCTGTAGTTCACCCATCGTGTGATGCTCTGGGTCCCAACAACTGCTCAGGTTTTACTGTGAGCTTTTTAAGGAAAGAGGCGTCCATCCCATGATTAACTCAGTCGAGCCCTGATGTGGTTGGTGGCTTTGGATACTGTCCCAGGTGTGCTCTCCACATGCTGGTATGTGTTGTCCTATATCTACCTTGGACTGCCAGCCAGAATCACCAGCATACAGACCCAGCTGTGCCCACACCCGCATTATATTGCTATATATGCCCTCACACATTATTGCACAGCCCTCTCTCTTATTAATATTCACTCATGTATGTACTCATGCACACACACACACACATATATATATTATCCATTGAATCTCAGCAATATATACCTACAGAAGGCCTGCAATCACAAATAAAACAAACATTCCTTAAATACACCAAAGCCAGTCCTGTGTTCCTGGCCCATAGCCACGCATAGCCAGAGGACTGTGCAGAGCTGCTTTGGTACCTAACAGCCAAGGCAGGGTGACTGTGGCTGCATGTGCTTGGCTCTTCTGTGCAGGGGTGCAAAGCCAGGTGCCTTTGTCCCATCACTGAAGCTAGCCCAAGGCAGCTCTGGTTGGGGATGGGGAAGGTTGGGGGCCTCTCTTGGCAAACTCTCCTGGCACTAGTCCAGGGACCTTCAGCCCTACAGCCTTATGAAATAATTTAAGATTAAGCTAAGAAATGTATTTTTAGCAGTGAGCTTTAACCACCAGCCAGGCTGGGCACAGCAGTGAGGCTGCAAATGATGCCTTTGCAAAGTTCCTCTCTTTTTCTTGTGTTGAACATCCCCATCCAGCCACCAGCCATTACTTGTCTGGGGAGAGCACATGACTCCTCCTGCAGCACAAGGACTCAGGTCTTTTCCTCCATCTCTGGAGCCAGAGCGACTCACTGGGTTTCCTAAAACCCCATGTTCTTTGTTTTAGGACAATAGCTTTGCAGGAAAAAAACCCATACCATGAAACAATAGCCCAGGTGCAAGCAGAGCCTCCCGGGTATCACCCGCTGCCTGTGCGCTCCAGACAGGCTCAACTTCTTCTCGGGGGGTGAGTCTGGGTTACTCCAAATCCAGACGGGTCTCCTGGTGCCTTCCTCCACCAGATCAAATCAGGGGCTGCAATTTGCCCAGTGCATGCTTCTGTGTGAGGCTTCTCCAGACTTGCTTATCTGCTGCTTGGCGGTACTTAGACCTCCTCCACAGCCATTTCAGTTCCTCCAGGGAATTCCTAAAACTCCCTCGTACAACCATTCCCGCCACCTCAGGAACACTTTACCCAGGGAAGGGTTTTGGCACATCAATTCACCAGCTCACCCTGATTCCCTTTCCCCCAGACTTACGGCTCTGCGTTAGTGCCATGCTCCTGGATGCTCCACTTGGGATCTCTCTCCAATCCCTGCTGTCTATAAGAAGCATCCAGAGACCAACCATCTCCAGGGCTGGAAGGTGCAAATGCACAAGTATTTATGTTTTAGAAATATAAACTGTTGAAACTATTTATTTAACTTGAAACAACCCTTTTGAGTTAAATCTCAGTGCAACAGCCAATGGTAACTGTTTCTGCAGTCTCACCCTGCTGTGCTTTAGGGCATCAACCAGAAGAGGGCTGGAGACTCCAGGCAAATCTCTGAAACAAATGATAATCATAAGAAAAATTACAGATGGGTCTAACTCTAGAAGAGCTTGATGCAACATCCAGGGATGAGTGTCAGCTCTGCAGCCTGCATCTCTCATACCCGCTTTAAGGAGACTTCAGTCTCTCAACACATGTTGCATTAGGAGCCCTTTGCAGCTGCCCAGCCAAAACACCCCGAGGCAGTTGGCTGGAGAGCAAGGAAAGACAAACATCACACACTGCAAGGTGGCAAGAGAAACAGGGAGAAGCTAACACCCCCGGCACATGCTGCCCGTCTCTGGTCTGGTGTTGACCGAGCTTCATGAGCCTGGTTGCAGTGTCAGCTCTGCTAACGAGCTGCTGGTAACAGCCTTGACACTGGTGGCTGCTGGGGCCATCGCATCTGTTAGCTTTTCCATTCTTTGGATGCTTGTTGGTGTGTCCCATCATGTTCCCAGTTAGGCACTGGTGCTGGGGACGTGAGGGCATGTCCTCTGCTCCAGCAGTCATCTGGGCAGTCACCTGTATGAAATCCTGCTTTTACGATCATTTGCTGGTAAGTGAGAAAAGGAGCCTGATTAGGGCCCAGGTGGTGCTGTGAATGTACACAACTGCAAGCAAAACCTCTGCCTCTCATTGCACTCTTTGTGAAAGGGGAAGGTGATCCCAACCCTGCCGGCATCATGAACTGGCACAAGGACAACTGAGGCCAAGATCACAGCTGCTGCTGTCCCCGACACAGCTCCAGCTCTCCACCCAGGACTTCCCTTTCATGCAGCTTTGAGGAGCAGGGATGAAAGGCAAGGCCGTCAGAACACAGAGCACGCCTGGTTTATTTTATTTATGATGAGCCTCCGCTTAAAGGAAACCTGCATTATCAGCTCCAGCACCGCCAGGTCAGATGAGTAAATGAAAGAGGAGGGTTTTGTTTATGATCTGGAGCTCAAGTTTGCTCTTATATGGGCATTCCCACCAGGCTTTGCTTGCTGCCACCTTGCTACTACTTGTGTCATGGGGAAACAGAGCCAGGGTCCTCCAGAGGTGAAAGACATGAGGGAGAACGGTTGAGCTCAGGTTGTATTTACCCCTATTTCCTTGACTTGAGGCGGCTACACGTGCTGCAACACAAACATCCCCGCCAGTCGGTGCTCATACTTGCTGCGCTGTTATTCAGCCAGGCTTTGTGAACCATGACTTCATCGTTTCTTACTTGGTTCCCCGAGGAGAAAGTAGTAAAGCTACATCAAAGCAAGTCTTGTTGCCCTCACCATCAGCTCCAACTGGCAAAGGGTGCTGGTTTTGGGGCATGGCTGGTGCTGGTCCTCACCCATCACTCCTGCTCAGCGCTGTGAGGTGCAGGCAGAAGGTAAACACACGACCTGGCACAAGCTGATGTTTATTCCTGGGGTTCCTAGAGCCAATATTTGATCACTCATAAATAAATGCTCTGTTGTATATGCAGGGACTGGATTTATCCTGCTCCTCAGTGATACCTTCCAAACTCCCCAGGGAGATAGCTGTCTCCCTTTTCCCAGTGATTAATGAGGAAGGAGGGGAGCTGGCGCTGGGCCTTGCCGTGCTCCTCAGAGTCAGTGTGTGGGTGTACTGCGTGTCCTTCCATGGTGGTCTGTGGCTCAGAGCTAAAGCAATGACAGAGTCTCGGGAGGAGAGGGGATATGTGTGAACTCTCCCTGCTCAGTTTTATGTTGAATTTCTGGTTCCTGGGGAACAGCGTCAGCATTGCTGAAGACCCCTCTGTCCCCCACCGCTAACTCTTGCCAATTCAGAAGTGTTTCCCAGAGGCTTCCCAGGTGAGCTTAATTTCTGAGGGTCAGGTTTCCTTGGTCTGATCAGCTCTGGTTTGGTGTTGAACGATTTACTGCCCCAAAACGCCTAGGGAGGAGGATGCACATCACTAGAGGGTCTGCAGCATGACGTGCTCTGCTCCTGCACTCAGCTATGTGTGCAAGTAACAGCACGACCATCTCTTGCTGATGCTCTCTCCTGCAAGCTTTGTGCCAGCTCCTTGGCCAGGGAGTCTGCATGGCAGCAGGCCTGAGCTCGACACAGGTGGGCCGCGCTCCGCATATCAAAGCCTGGATTCCTCCCCCCAGGACCAACGAGTGGGTTGGAGCCACAGTCGTGTGCCTGCAGGTGGGTTTGGAGAAGACATGTAAGAGATGGAAGTGTGGACCTGAGGGGAAGGAGGGAGGTGATCTGCAAGTTTTGGGGGATGCTCTGGGGTCCAGGAAGTGGCCAGATGTAGGGGCATCCCACATGCTGGAGCCCTGATGGCGCCTGGCAGGCTTCATGAGGATGGTTCAGGTCTGGGAATGTCAGGATTTATGTAACTCTGCTTTTCCACTATTTTTTGTTAAGGTTTGTTAACAGAAGGAGTCATAGTCAGATGTTAGCACCATACAAACCTTTCCATGTCGGTATTTGATATTCCCATCAGCCCTGGAAATAGCTGTCCTACAGTCCCAGAGAAGGTCCAGTTCGGGGTCAGATGGTGACTGGCACCAAAGGAAGTAGAAAAACTCAAAAAAGGAGAAAACTATGGGATGATCAGTGTCACAAACCTTCCAGCCTCTTCCAGATGGCTGCCTAGCCCAGCTCTGTGTGACCTTTCCTAAGCACACGAAAGTGCAAATAATATTTACCCAGGAGGAAGACGCTCCAAGCCCAGAGCCAGCACAACTCCTTTCCAGCAGGCAGCAGCCTGGGAAGCTCTGCCTGGAGAGCCACCATCCTTGGGAGCTTGTGAGATGTGCTGGAGATGGTATTACCTCCCACCAGGATGAACTGTTTTGCCTCTGGCTGGCTCAGTGGTGGGTAATGCTGGGACACAATAGAATGGGCATCATGCTGGGCTCCTGGAGCTGCTGATGGAAGCATGAACTCCACCCCAAGGAGGTCTCCAGAGTTCTTAGAGGAGTTTTAGAGGTATCTGTGGGGGAGAAACACTGGGTTTGGTCAAGGAAAAGGGTTTAGGAACTGAGAGGCTTGCTGCTCTGTAGTCAAGAGTCTGTCTTTCCTCCATTTCTAAGCATTTTATGCACTCCTTGCACCATCACTGATGTATTCCCTTGGTCCTGCTGCAGTGAAGCCACCCAGACTGACATCTGCCTCATTGAACCAGTGGCATAAAGGGACCATGATGTTTGCCAGGGGACATAGGGTCCACTCCACATCCCAGCCCCTTGGAGAAAGTGAGACAATATATGGGAGGTGAGTGGTGGGAAGGGCATTTTCAGCATGGCAGGTGGTAGACACACATCCAGAGAGGATCAGTTCCCCCAGGACATGTCTGCCTTGGACCACCAAGTCAACAAACCCCTGAGCTTGGAGAGTTGGTTCTCTCCATGTGAGCTCTGAGCTTTGCTATGCAGGGCTGGTGCCTAAGAGAAGTGCTGGGTGTTGCAGCAACCTGCGAGAGGCAGCTGGGGAGGAGGATGCAACTTTCTGCTATTTCAGAGAGCAGGGAGGAAGAGGAAGGGCTGCTGACAAAGATTGAAACTAGAGAAATGACGACAATGACAAAAAAACCTCCTCCCATTTAGGGAACCAAATGCATTTTGTTCCTGATGTGACCGGGATAGCTCAAACCGAGAGACACAAGTTCAGGTTACTAAATTACAACTCCTCCTGTCCCAGGGTGACTTTTTTCAGTTGGAAAGGACCAACCCTTTTGTCTCTGACCTGCCCAGAGGCTGGGAGGTGCCTTTACCCAAACTCCTCTCTCCTTTGCCTGGCTTCATTCTCTCCTCTTCCCTGGTCACTGCACAGGACTGGCTCCCAGGAATAGCCCAGGGCTGCACTGAGTGAAGCCAAGAAGGTGGTAACTGATGGTATTATATTTTTGGGAGATTTGGGGGCGCATGGTGGTGCTGAGGAATGAAGAAGGGGAAGTGTAGCCTTCTCTATAGCCATGTTTTCTTGCTGCCTGTCCTGCCCAGCTCCCCCTTGGGAGCTCTGCTCCTCCCTGTCCCTTCCCGCAGCAAGACTCCCTGACCCTGCAGACAGTAAAATTGTTCTTCTCAAGACAAACAAAAAGACAGTCACTGCCCCAGGGAGCCTGTGGTCAAGGCTAGGAGATGCCATGTTATTTGGTTTCTTCTTTATTTTCATTTTGGCTTTTAGGGTTGCAGATCGGCTCCAGCAACAGTCTGGAGGCAGGTCCAGCTTCCAGTGACTCCTGACTTGGGTGGAGGCTGAATCCAGGCTGGTTATTCAGTCCCTCTCTATTTCTGGTGCTGGATTTATGTATAGTTTGATTCTATATTGTTACAGACAGCTGAGGAGAGCATGAGAATTTCAGCAGGGAGGTGAAGGGATACTTTAAAAACGACATATTTGTTTTTGTGAGATTTCAGCGAGAGGAAGGGATACAAACTGGCAGCAAAAGCACGGTGTGGGGGGATGCCATGTGCCCTGCAGAGGGTTTAATCCAGGAAAGGCCCAGCCCAAACCCATCCACACCTTGACTGCAGTTTTCCTGCTCGATGATGAGTTTCCAACCACTCAGGCTGAGGAGCAGGCACAGAGGGAGATGCCTGTCTGCTGCAGTCAGGGACAAAGCTCCCATGACTGGGAAGGCAGAGGGGCTGCAGGGTGTCCAAGAGCCCTCTGGGGTAGCTCTGACCTGCCCCAGCCCTTCAAGAACCCTGTTTTGCACTTGATGTGGATCGTAGCCTGGGGAGTTTATCCGACCATGGTTCTGCTCCTCACATCCTCTGCTTCTCCTCCTCTTCCTCCTCCTTCTTTAAATCTGACTCCTGGGAGAAATTATCTTTTTTTTTTTTCTGGAGCTTTTACCAAACTGCAAGGGGGTTTCCAAAACATCTGGAACAGCTCATGGAGCTGGAGTGGAGTGTAACACTGAGGGTGGAAATAGGGTCATGGAAATGGAGGCACCCTGTTGGATTAATGCTCGAGAGCGGCACTGGGGAAGGGCTGAGTTCAAATCCTTGCCCCACTTGCGAAGGAAAAGAGCTGGAAAAATCCTAGTGGGACCCTGTTCACACCACTGCATGTTTCTGGGTCCTGCTCCCCAGGGACTGTGTCTAGGGGATGTCCCACCAATGCTCATTGATACCCATCACCTTCATGTGCAGATGTGTCACTGTGCGGTGAAGGACAGCATGGGCATTTTGGTCTCCCAGACCCAAAACCTGACCCCCTGTCCCAGGCTGGGAGGAGGTCTAGAAAGAAGCCAGTATTTCAGAAAGGGCAATGAGGCCCCTCAGGTTATTTGGAGGTTGCCAGCTTGACATCCATCACAGCTGAAATACTGAGATGGCTTTTATACAAAGCAACATATAGTTAATTAAAGGAGGGGTGTAACTGATGCCAATCCCAGAAAATGATGAAAATAGATCTCTGCTAACTTCTTCATTTCTACAGGGCTAGGATTTGGGCTGATAACAATGATCTTGTCAATGCAACAGCCTTGGTTGTGTGGTTTGACTTGGCGTCTGGCCACAGTACAAATGGAGCTGGAGTGGAGTCTGCTGCTTAGATTGAAAAATGTTAATGATACAAAACCATCATGGCTCAGCTGATGGGAGGGCAAAGGGGGCTGACTATGGGCTGGGAGATGCAGGTGCCCTGGGGGAGTGTGGCCATGCAGCTGCATGAACTGAACAGTGGAGTTCAGTTCTTCAGCATCCCCAGTTTTACCTGATAAGTGAAAAAAGCCCCCAAACCCTTCCGATAACATTTGTAAAGGGCTGTTCCACATCACTTCAGTGCAAGCCAAAACTGCCTCTTTTAGTACAGCCACATAAAGAGTCCTAGATCTAGGAACAAAAAGGGATGGTTGTATTTCTAGGATGGGACAACCTCTCCATCTTGGGAAGCAAAGAATGTGAGAGCCACCACAGAACCATAGGTTTCAGCCTTATTTTAGCAGGACAATCTCTAAAAACTTTTCTGTGTTGCCTCAGAGGTAATTGCGAGTCCCAAGACCTCCCAGATTCGTGGTTTCTAAGTACTGCAGTAACTCTGACTGTGTCCCTGGTGCAACGCAGCAGCCCTGAGGGCAACCACTGTCCATTGGACATCCTATCCTCTGCACCGACTGCCATGAAATCTTTAATGCAATCTTTAATGCAGAGAGCATTTGGGAGACAGGGTGAGGGACTCTTGCATACCACGGTGGGTACCTCCACCTGCCAGCCCACAGCAGGCTGGCGGGATTTAAACCCCGCTGACGGCCTCAGGCTTTCCCATCCAGGCGAGAAAACAAGCTGTGAAAAAAGTAAACATGTCAGTGAAGTATTTTCCTTTCAGATGGGTTGATCTTTCCAAGCGCAGAGAAAGGACACAAGGAAGCGGCTGTCAGACATGAGTGCACCAGCCCTGACTTCACAAATATTTGAATAACATTTAATGATCTTTATGTGTTATTCCACAATAAATTTTAAAAAATGAATGAAAAGGAGCCTTTACTGGACTCTGCCAGATGTGATTCCCTCAGGTAACCTCCCTGCCTTGTTCAGCCCCATGCCCAGCAGCCACCATCACCATTGGTGTCCCTGGACCAAATCTTTGTCGGATCAAAAGCTCAGACAGGGATACTGACCCAAGCATTAGCACCCATGGGACACCATGCCAAGCACTACACCATTAGACAGCCTGCCCCATCTCCATCACACTCTGCAGAAACATGTGCAGTGCCACCGTAGGGATGCGTGCCATTCACCCCGTCCCTTGTTTAGTGCACAGACAGGCTGTTGTTTATGTACGACCTCCCTGAAATGTCTTTGCTGTTGAGCTCTCTCCGCTGTTTCCTGTATTTGAACCCCTTATCAAAGCCTTGCCCCGGGAATATGCTCTCGGGAGGGTGCGTTTTATGGGTTGATAAGCTTTTATTGCAGCCAGCCTTATTGGTGGGATGTCTGAAATAAAGAGGTGGGGACCTTCTGTCTGGGTTCGAAGGGGAGTCTTGAGTAGCTCCACTTTCCACTAAAAGCAGTAGACTGGACACAGTTTTTAAGCAGAACCCAGGCAGTTTTGGGTCTGGCTTAGGTTCTCCTGGGAAGGACAGAGATCTCCAGGAGCAGCTGCAATTTGTAGCAGGGAACTGAGTTTTATTGAAATATTTATTTCCACCCTGTGGAAGAGGAAGCAGCACATGGGTATGTGGTATCCACACCTTGGGCCCATGTCCACGCCTCGGGACCCTCTTGACATGGCAAGGGCTGCCCACTGCACCCCATCAGGCCATCCCACTTGTGTATGGTGTGGTTTGCACCCTCTTCAGACTCAGTTTCCTGCTCCACATCACACACCTCCATCACAGCCTTTCCTCCCACGTGGGCTGAGTTCTTCTCTTGGCAGCAGTGTGCATTTTACCTTTTTTTTCTTAGCATCAAATTAGAAATAAATTAGTGGCCAATAATGACTTTTTCAGGTGCTAACTCCCTCTGCACTTCAGTTCCGAGCATGCCTTTGTGTGCGTGTGCGCGTACAAGCGACGAACAATGATTAAAGAGGCTTTATTAGCCCTGTGACTAACCTATAATAGGAAAACCTGTGTCCTTCCTGTCAGCAACCAGCGCGAGGGGAACAGCTCGCTATGAATGCTCTGCCCCAGCTCCCTGCTCTTGTGCAAAGGACAATGCTGTGGCCACACCAGAGGGTTTTCTGATCTCATTTATCCCAATTAATGACTGGGGAACATAATGTCAGATGGTGGTATGTGGTCCCTTCTAAGGTGTTCATGGTCCCAGCAGGTGTGACTGCTCCCTGGGTGTTGCAGGGGATCAGGGGCTCTCACCATGCAGCTCTCTTCCAAGAGCTGGTGGTTTATCCTTCCCCTGCTCATGGGAACAGTGATGTCCATCCAAGGATGGTGATGTTCATCCAAGGACACAGAGCAGGGCTGAGGCTGCAGTTCTCAGGAAAGGATTTGTCCACAGGAACTTGAACCAAAGGTATTAGGAGCTTCTGGGACATGGGATATGCTGTGAGATCAGCATGTCAGGAAAACAAAGCAGCCCAAAGTTACGATTGCTTTCTCTGTAAGAAGGGGTCAATTATTCAAAGCTTTTGGGGCGAAAAGATACAAACTGCAGCCAGCAACGCAGCCTACCCTATGGATGCAAATTTGTCAAGAGTTCAAGTGATGGGGAAGGGGCTGACTTTTACATTTTGTTTGAGACCTCTTACCGCCATGTGGCTTTAAGCTTCTTGCTCATTCCATTTACACCACGTCTCAGCATAGCAATGCCACTCTGCAGCTGGCCAGAGGAAGGGGCAGAGGAAAGCCCAGGGAGCAATGTGAGTATTGCAGTAAAGAGAAAAAGCAGTGCAAGATATCTTCTTTTCTTCCCATACCTCCATGCCCTGGGCAGCCTTTCAGCAGCTTCATTCCCATCAGAGGTGGTAGGATCCAAACATAAGAAGCCGGATGGCCTTTTCTCTGGGTCTGCACCACTGAACCGCACTGGGCTTGCAAAGCCTCCTGCAAATGCTCCCCCTGGCCCAGCCGTCACATCCCGCCCTCCCACAGAAACCGGCATTACCATCCCCACTCGCATACAAAGGAGGTTGCATCATAACTGCTTTTTAAACTCTGAGGCTTTTGAAGTCAAAGCCAAAGTTTGTTTTTACGCCTGCATTGAGCCAAGTCCCTTGTTCTGGTGTTTACAAGAGTCTCTTTGGTTAGCAGGACCTCACCTCACCTTTCTAACAGTGGGGTTATCACAGCGATGTTTGTCCAGACTGGCAAGAATCTGGGCTCTTGAAGCACTAAAAATCAGTGTCATGAAAGAGACTGCTCTATTGGAAGACTTCCAGGTCTCTTTTCAGCTGTGGTTGAGATAATCAAGATCAGGATTACCTAGCGGGGAAGAGACAGATTTTCAAAAGATGAACATCTTTTAGGAGCAAGAGGAAGAACCTCAGAAATAGGGCCTGGAAGTCTATAGGGATGGAGTCAGTTCCATTGTTCACCCCACATCTGTGCTGTAGGAAGAAGATGCTCCAAAGCAGGCAGGAGGGACCCCCAACATTCCTTGGAGTAGCAGGTTTGCACAGGGAATGACTTCTCCAGTTTGGGGCTCATTTAGGGGTTGCACAGCCACCGTGTGAGCTCCGGACACAGCAGCTTGCTCATTGGCAGGAGTGGGTCTTCCCTTGGAGCCTGGTTGGGCTCATTTCTTGTTCTCCCCTGAATATTTGAAGGGCAGCAGTTTGCAGACACCACTCTGGCTGCTCACAGCATCCTAGTTTTCCCCAGAATCAACCAATCAGGCCGTCCACTTGGCTTAACACCCTGACTGAGTAGCTGAGGCCGAGCTGGCAGCAGTGGGAACCCCCCCCCACGGGAGAGCAGAGAATGGGCTGAGCAACCCCAACCCAAATACCTCACCCCGGGCACAGAGCAGAGAGAGCGTTCCAGGAAAATCTGGGCCAGTGGATGAAAGCCGAGCGGTTAACGCAGCGCCTCTTCTGCTCCGGCTTTCCAAGTCACGGCTTGCATGGGCTTCCTTGCGGACATCTGGCAGATGGGCCGAGAGAGGAATGTAATGAGTTGTGCAGATGGGAGGTGCCGCGCTCAGGTTGCAGCCTGTGGGGCAGGGAGTCAGTGTTTTGTTTATAAACACAGGCGGGATGATTAAGATAAGAAGGGGATGGTAATTAAATTAAATTAAGGCTCTGGAAGTCGTTAGATGAGCCTGAAAGCATCGCCACTCACTTTAATTCCTAGCTCTGCAAAACAGGGGCTCGCTGTGATGGAGCATTGGAGGGTGACCGGGGGGATCAGGAAGCTCTTTCATCAGCTCAGTGGGGAAGGGATGCACACAGTCATACCCAAACAGGAGAGACGGGAGGGAGTGAATTAGAAGGAAAGGATCAGAGCATCAGGAGACGGAGGGAAAGGTCCACAAAGCTTCTCCTGGTGCCCCTGGGATCAGCAGTCCCAGAGCATAAATGGGGAACTGAGGCACAGTGGGATGAAGGGCCAAGGATTCCCCCAGGATTTTGATGCTGATGGTGCAACAAGGAGTTTAGCAAGGCTTGCAGAAGTCAGTTAGGTTGTAAATGCCCTCACACATCCAGAGCATCTCTGCAGACACTTGGGAACCCCTTCATGAGCAGGGGGGAGTGCCTGGATGAGTGAGATGGGCTGAACCTGGGAAAGCAGCCCCAGCCCAAACTGCCTGGAAGGCCTTTATTGGCCAAAGGGATGGCAAAGCCGTTCACCTGCTGGATGTGGATAGGACAACAAGTTTAGAGAAAAATGGATTAGGAAACATGACAGCTGATGCACAGGTTTCATATGTTTTTATGTCTCCGGCACAGAGGCTGCAGCTGTACCTGTGCCAGCTCAGAGCAAATGATGGCAGCAACACCCGGAGCCTGACAAACACACAGCCCTGGGGCACCGAGGAATGTCTGCTCCTCTTCCCAGGGCTGCTGGTTTGCTGAGAAATCCTGTGCCTGTTTATTTTTCTTATCTGCTTGCAGTGGCCCTGATACACCTCCAAGCCTTAAATGCTTTCCCTGCTGCCCAGATGAGGTAAATTGGTCCTAGGAGCTTTCGTACCTCTCTGGGGAAAGGGAATGGGATGAGAAGGTCCGGATGCCGTGGGGCAGGCAGAGTAGGGGGCTGGAGCAGCTAATGCTCCGGTGAACGATGCTTCATCGACTGTCTGTGACCCAGAGACTTAGAGCTGTCACTGTCCCAGCTTGGGAACCTGCCCCTAAAGCACATGTTGTAGAAACATGTGCTTTTTAGCTTATGGTGTCTTCAGCCTAGTCTTCTGGTGCCAGCCCTTTGCAAAGGGCTGTTGGGAAGCATAAAGGAACCATCAACAACCTTTTCAGCAATCATCACAGCCCCTTGCTGGATCCTTGGAGATGGGGAGACACCCTTTTCCCACCAAGTGTCTGCAGGGTGGTGGCTGATCAAGGCTGGGATAGGGGAAAGGTCTCTCTCACACAGGTGTCAAGGAGAGAGCAGGTAATTGGTGGCTGCCTGTTTCTAATTAGGGGAGGAAGCAACCATAAAAGCCATTGGACAGAGCATCCTCCTCATGGTTCTCAAGCCAGAGTTGAGTATGCCCTCTAGTTCCCATCTGAGACTCCCAGGAAACTACTGATTTGCACCTATTTCAGAGGTTGGCTGAGCAGCAGTGACTGCAGGTAGGTGGCTGCTTGGTGGGGTGGCGAAGAGGCTGGTGCAGCTACAACCATGCATAACAGCTTTTTAGGGATGGGGCTGCTGCCACACCCCCGTAGATACATCCCACGCAGCAGCCAACGCACTTCCGAAGTGGGTTTGTCAGTGCCTATTAAACACAGCAGCTGACTTGTTTGCACTGACAAAAACTCTACTCTTTGCCCACGAAACCTTTTTCCTTCCTCCAAGGCCATGGGGCTGGAGGGAGCAGAGTGGGGCCGGGCTGGGATGGGAGCTGCCGGCCCTGCAGC
>NW_010194405.1:22221-41905 GCF_000695765.1 Mesitornis unicolor | reverse complement strand
TCGGGGCCAGCATCCCTGCTGCCGCTCAGCAAACAGCCTGCGTTTGTTCAGGCTGCTCGCAGCGATGAGGCACAAGCGTGCCAGGGCTTAAGGCTGCGGGGCCGAGGTCTGAATTTGGCTCCTGGCATGGGGTGGGTGTGCAGCAGGAGCTCAGCACTCCTGGAGGAGCAGGGAACGGTTCTGTGGCTCCAGATGCGCACTGAACTACAACTGCTGATCCCTGCCACCCTGTCCCAGCTGGTGGGACACCCCAAAGGGGATTTCACCCACCTGGATCTGTACTGAGATGCAGTCCTAAGGGCAGGCTGAGCTGCCCTGATGAGACAGGGGACCCCAAGGGAAAAGCCAATCCCCCAAATGCTGGCTGGGGCTTTGGTGGAGGAGTATGTGCCAGCTTTTCCCCTGCTGATCTCCCCAATTAGTCTCCCATCTCCTTTTTCTCCTCTTCAAAGCACTAAGCATCATTAATCTGTTAGGGGTATTAATGCCAGGCTGAGCTAGGGAGGATGGTGTCTCCCCGACCCTGACACACACAGCCATGCACACTAATAGTTTTTTGCTGCACCGTCACAGCTGTTAAGGCTACAAAAGCCTTGAGTAATGTGATCTCCTGGGGCCCTTGTCCACTGAGGCTCTGGGCACCCCGGGCCTTTTTGAAGGCAGGAATGTGGCTGAACATGACCAAGTTTGTCCCAGCGATGGCCCTGTGCTGTTCTCCCCAACCATCCAAGGGAGACTTAACAATGTGTGGAGAATAAGATCAGCCCATGGGACTGTGAGCCCCTGGTGTCCCCCATCCACCCTCCAAACTCCTGCCGTGGCAAAGGGTCTCAAGGTCAGGGATGAGTGGGAAGGGGTGTTGGAGGCATTAGTGGGCACAAAAGGGTTTAAGCCCTTATTTAAAGCAATAAGCTTGGCAATAAGGGTAATTATTCCAGATCTTTGTCTGCAACTGCTCTCTGTTGGGAGACTGGGTGAACAGAAGCTGGAGGAAAGATCTCGCATAGTGGCTAGTATGGGCCATGCAAAAGGATCAGGGTGCATGGGGATGCAAGAAAGCAACTCTATGCATCACTTGCTAGGACCCAGGGTCTTCTCTGGGCCCTTAATGATGTTGGGTAACAGCCAGGCATGGTACAGAAGGATGCTGGTTGCTCTGGGGTGCTGTGAGCCCCAGTCCAGATCTGAATACGCATTTGCCTTACCCCAGGGCACTCCAAGCCCATAGTCCCTTCACTGGTATGTGGGCAGGGGTGCTGTGTCCTGTGGGGAGGGGGTAAGCCCAGCTGTTGTTTTAAGCACTGCCTGCTGGAGACACTCCAGTCTGGATTTCAAAGCAGCCGCTGGCTCTTTCCTTGGATCCGAGGTGGCTCGGTGGGATCAGGGCAGCTTTGTAATTTGAAACAGTGGGGTTAGCGGTGACTGTGCCGCTGGCCATACAAGGGAAGAGGATCCTACTGCATACACAGCCCTGCATTCCTCATCCTGCCCCAGTCTGAGACAAGCAGCCTCAAAAGTTCACTGGCACCCAGGGGTGCTCCAAAGCACCAGACACCACCATGATAGGGACCAGGCACAGGCTGGGTCCTGTCCTGCCCCACGCTGCTGCAGGTTGGGTTTGGGTTTCTCTCCCCCTTGCTTTCTGAAACTTTACGCCGGGGTGGGAGACAGTCAGGGGAATTTGTGACGGCAGATGGTGGGGAAAAGAGAAAAGGATGGAGTGCGCTGCCTGCGGGCATGGGAACACAACACCCTGGGAGTGAGTGTGGAGTGAACAGCCAAAGGTGATGGTCTGCAATGCTTTTAATGTCAAAAATGCACAGTGCTGCCCTGCCTTCCCTGCACACACACCTGCAGACAAGGAACAATCCTGCTCCGGATGCCTTTTTCCTCTTTTTCTTTCTCTTTCTCCCTCTTGCTCTCTTCCTCCTCTAAAACAAAGATGTTTCCCCAGATGCACTGGTCCCTATCCAACAGATTCTTTGTCTTGTCTCTTTGAATTATTTTTCCTTTGTATGCATTCACCATCCTCCCAGGCTCAGCACTGGATGTTTCATTATAAAGGAGATTCTGAGTGGTCAGCGGTGCCAAAACTCCTCGCGATGCTGACGCAGTGGGATCTTTTACTAGAGCAAAGATGCTAAAAGCTAAATCTCAGCCAAGGGGTGACTGCAGTGTGAAGTCAGAAAGGAGACATACCCAAAGGGGATTTGGAAATTTTGGGGCGATTTGGGGATTATAGTGAGTAAATGGGACAAAGAAAAATGGCAGGAGCAGAGCCAGAAGATTTCTCACCCTAAATGTATATTTTCCCATGCTGATTGTGGCACCGTTCCCCAGCTCTGTGGGACTAAATGAGCTTTCCGTGTATGCTGTACCCTGGAAAAGAGAGCATGGGCTGTCCTGGCCATGTGCAGCATTGGGTGATGACAGTTTCTGCTGTCCCTTGCCCTAGAGGACAAAGTGGACATTCCAGATGTGATATTCTGGGCTGCCCATGTCTCACAGGCAGGTTCTGCTGAGCATCCAGGCTGCTTGGCCAAAGCTGCTGTGCAGTGACTTCAGGGCTGACTCTGTACCGAACCACAGCAATCCTTCTGTCCCAATAACACCATTTGATTTTGAAAACTGGCTGCTGGCTTTGATCCGTCTCCAGCCATGTACCCGCTGCCCTGTGCGGGTGGATGTTCAGGCTCCTGTTGCTTCCTGAACCTTTAGCCCAGACCTGAAAGAGCACTTGGGTGCTCAAATCCAGACCAGTTTCTCCTGGTTTGAGCTGCCTAGGAAAAGAAAAGATCTCTCCCCGCAGGCCTGCCCTCACTTAACTTTATAAGAGGAAATTTTCTCCCGAGCTCCAGGGATTGCAGTACATTTTTGATGCAAGAGAGATATGGAAAGCAAACCTGACCTTTTCAACCAGAGAACTGCTGTTTCCCCACAAGCCTCTGTTGCAAAAAATGTTTTATTTTCCTCCCAATGCAGCACTGAAAACAAATATCCAAACCTCAAACTTCACTACAAAGCACGATTGTCTACCCAGACCAGCTCTTAGACATTTCTATCCAGTCCTGCCTCTCGGCAGGCTCGGGGAGTGCGGTGGGATCAGCCTGGGAAGTTATTTAGTTCCCAGCAAACACCTTGGCTAGCAGCGGAGTCCTTTTATTGCCGGGATGTCATTCACACAGCGCTTGTTTAACACACATACCAGCTGCCTCTTTTCATGCTACTGCTCTGAGAACGGAGATTCACGAGGACTGAGCTCATCCGAAGTTCACAGGAAGATGGGCTCTGATGGGGATGTGGGATGTAACTCCCCTTGAATGCTGCATATATTTGCATCTGCATCGGAATTTACATCCTCTCTCTCTTTGCAAGATTCCCCTGTCATGGCGTGTTGGGAAACACAATGTATCCCTCATGGGCTGAGTTTGGGGTTCATTTTTTTGCTGTTAGTGACTGGTTTACTTTGCATGGATTTTTTTAGGGTAATACAATGACCAAACAATAATTTTTTTCCATTGAACAAAGCAACTGCTGCTCAAGCACCATGTGGCCTCCAAACCTGCAGCATATGGAGCTTCACTATCTCCTTGGGCAGCCCCGGTGTGGCATATGCATGGAGCAAGCTCTTCCTCTGTCACTGTGCCTGTTTTCCCACTTTGCGACATAACAGAAGATCCTTTCAACAACATTTCCTTTGAAAAATAATCCATTTAACTCTGTTTTTGGAAAGTGCTCCATGCTCTGCACAGGAAGAAGTTAATTACTGTCCGGGGGGTGAGGGCGTGTGTTCTCAAATGTTTTAAATGTTTAATTTTCTTGAAAGAAAAACCATCTCTGATCTCTGTTGGATCCTCTCCTTGTTTATACAGAGGGTTTCTATTAGCAGGGCCAACAGCACATCCCTGACCGCCACGTCCGTGTCCTTTTCTTCTTCCCTAAAAACAGGAACCCCTCCCAAGGGGTGTGTGTCCCACCTCTCTGTGCACCTCTCTCCAGGGAGCAGAGGTGGCCCAAGCCTTCCTGATGGTGCCTGCCTCCAAGGGCTGCTCCATCCAGACCCTGAGCTGGGGTGAAACTATCTTGGGCTGCTGCAACTTTTCCTTTTCTGCCCGTTTTCCAGGAAGATGAGGAAGCAGGGGTGGGTTACCCTCTTCCCAGCCCCTTCCAGTGAGAGGCTCTGAGCAAAACGTCACCGAGACCTTTGCTGGTGGGCTCAGGCCAGCTCCTGTTCACATCAGCTGGGGATGGGCCGTGATGATGAGGCATCCACAGCTCTTTCAGATTAACTTTCCAGGCAGAGGGTGTCCTGCAGACATCCCTGTCTCCCTGTCATGGAGAAGAGTGTTTGCTGCAAGGGCATAATTTGCTTTGCTTAGTTCTCAACATCCTCTAATATGAATTGGGGTCTCTCCTCTATCCCATTTGCACTACAGAGGGGCACAGGTTCTCAGATCCACCCAGGAGGCTCCAGTAGATGTCCCCTGGCTTGTTGGAGTCCTTTACAGGGTGCTGAGCAGCCCTGGTGTGGATGCCATGGGGAGATGGGCTCTTTGGTTGGATGACTCTGAAGTCCTGGCAGGCGATGCACAGCCAGGCAAGCCTGAGTCCTGTGGGCTCATGAATTGATTTCCTTTTGTTATTGCTGCTTATCTCAGCCCTACTGGTGCTACTATCAGGGCATTGTGAGGGTTACTAATTTAGTGCTGATGAGAGGATAATGAGGATGGTCATCAGTGCTGTAATACCCATTTGATTTTTAATTTAATATGGTAAGGAAGAGGCAACTAAGAGGAAGGGCTGGGGAGCAGCAGTCAGGGTGAGCATGCTAACTGCATGCTGTGGCATTTCCAGATTGTGTTGGAGACTCAGGTGGGCAAATCCTACAGGACCTCCTGACTTCAGAGATTGTTCCGTGAGTAGCTCAGGGCTGGGGTTGTCATACAGGCAGCCTTGTATGACACCATTGCACTGGGGTGGATGATGGTGTTCCAATACCCTGCATTTCCAGGACCTCTAGGATGGTATGGAAGAATATTATATGAGTGGGGTCCCATGGAAGAGTAGACAGACAGGGTTTGTTCTTCTATGTGCATGGAGATAGAGGGGATTAGGTGTGAGGCTCCTGAAGGGTGGAGAAGGACACTTGGTCATGGGGCTGGAGTAGGAGGATATGTTGTACAGGTTGGAGTGGCAATGGGGACTTTGAAGGCACTGCAGACTGGACCTCTTGGCTCTATCTCCTGGGATGTCTTCAGGCCTCTTCCAGATTTAATTTCCAGCTAACGAGTTCCTCCAGAACCCTCTCCCAGAACAACTGGTATCTCACACCCCTGGCTTGAGTGTCCTCCTTTCCCAGTGATCAACACATACAGACCCTGTCCTCCAGCAGTTTGGGCATACGATGTAGTGCTGTGAGTGAGAAACAGGCTCAGAACCAACGTCTGAGCTGCATGTCTCCAACCCAGACATATTGTGGGCCAGCTATAGCCCAGCGGTTACTTCAGTTATCTTTTGGGTCCAAAACATCCGTCCTGCGTTTGGGATGAGCTGAGCTCAGTTTACAGCCAGCAAATTAGACCAGTGCACTCAAACCACATCCGCACCCCATCGAGTGTGTATGGACGTACCCTGTGAGTAAGGCAGTGATTCTGGGGGAGAAATGGGAGATGGAAAGGACAGGAGGGAGAGGAGACAGGGTGGAGGGCAACACAGGAACTCTGGTGAGGCTGTGGGGGCTGCAGGCACATCTGACTGGGCCTATGTGCTGCTCTTTGCACTGAAAACTGCTGCAGTTGGAGGAAGGGGCTGCCTAGGGAGCACTCAAATTCGCCTCTGCGGGGTCAGGGCTCCTCACAGCTTTATTTTGGCCGTGGGGGCGGCAGAGATGCTTTGCAGCAGGCTGTCGGGTGGCTGGCGGTGCTGGAGGAGCACCAGAATGACTTTATTTTGGAAATATGTCCCTGTGGAGCACTCAGTGTCCCTCAGCCATCCCAGCTCAGAGCTGACTGAGCCGCTGGGGCCTGCTCCACTAGTGATTGCACTCGCCCTGTCTCTTATCGATCTGCTGGGAAAAGAGCTGGCAAGAACGCAAGCCAAACCTGCACACGTTGTCACTTCCTTTGGTGTGCTTGAGCCAAAGGCTGGTTTCTTTCTTCCTTTCTTTCTTATTCCTTTCATTCTTCTTTGTTTCCCAGGGACATTTTTCAGGTTGATACTGTGACAGAGGTGATAACATTGTGGGGCTTTGACTGGGATCAGGAATGGGAGATGGTGTCATGGCACATGGTGGCATCATCTCTGCTGTTGGGGCCAGCTGGGTGCTAGGCAGGAAAGGGCGTCCCCAGCCCTGTGCAGAGTGGGACGGGGAGGAAAGGAAAGAGACGGGGACAGGAAGGGCAGAGCGGCACCCGGGGGGGATCACACCAAGCAGGGAGATGGCCTGACTTCCCCCAAGCAGGTTGTGCCCTTCAGTCCCCCTGTGGGCTGGAGGCGGGGAGGGGACACAACGTGCCGTTGAATCTGGCCCAGAATAAACAGCTTTCTGCCGCTGGAGAAAACAGCCAGCCTGTTTTCCAGGAGGACAGGGAAATGGTGGAGCCTTTTTCCTCTGGCCCCGTTCCAGTGGGGCGGCGCGGCAGCATTAACCCGTTCAGCCCAAGTGCGAGCGGGGAGCTTGTCCTGGAGCTCCCCTGAGGATGGAGCTTCTCCTGTTTGACTTGTGCTTTGTACAGCAGTGAGGTTTGGCATTGCCACTGGGTTTCCTGCTCTTACTGTGTCAACCATGGGTTCCCTTGGATGCTATGGATTAGGGACCTGCTGTCTCAAGTCCTGCTGCTCTCCCAGAAGTGGTGGTGACCTGCTGGTAGGATGGAGGGAGCTGGAGCTAGGTCAGGCTGGATGTTCTCACCCAGCTTCCCACACACCATGGATGAGGTGGCATCCCAAACCACGGGGGAAAGGACAGAAAAGAGCAAAACACACCTTGCCAAAGGACTTGATCTTTAAGGAAGCCACCCAAAGAACCATCAAATCCATCACCTAATAATACTATTGGTGCCAAAACCAGAGCTTTCCCCTCCCTGCGAGGCATGGCAGCTCAAACTGGGACAACCCTAAACCACAACATCCATGAAATCCCTCCATGTTTGCACTCCAGAGCAGCAGGACTGAGCTGAGCACAGGCATGCAAGTGAGTTGGCTGCAGACCCCCGGGAGCCGGCAATAGGATGCCTCCCCACGGGAGGAGAGGCTCAGCATAAATATTTAACAGCTCCAGTAAATATTTAACTTCTTTGACATGAGTGAGGATGGAAAAAATAGACCCTGGCGGGCAACCTCACAAAGCCCCTGGGTGAGATGCTTTTAAGCACTCTTCCCAACTCTCAGCCCGTTGTATGGGCTTCTAGGCAGGACCTGGCTTTCATTAGATGTATGTGCAGAGCCTAACAGAAGGAGGCTGTGATCTGAAATCAGCTCATTATAAAAATAGCATGCCCTTTGCATGAGTCAAAAAAACACCCGCTCCCAATTAAACAGGAACGTCATCCATCTGAAGTTTAGACCGGCCCTTCAGCTGGCTCGTGCTCGGCATTAAAATCATCTCTTTGGGCATTTCTAGCCTGAGAGAGCACTCCTGGGAGGATGAATGTTTTAGAGGACGGGTACAAACTGTGCAGCAGAGGAAATTCTGCTTCTCTTTGCTCTTGAGGCTGCTTAATGCCGATGTTAATATTAACAAAGGGGTTTCTGCCCTCCCCAGCTATGGACAGCACAAGACAGGTTGTGGTCAATGCAAAACATCCTCTCTGTTGAAGTATCAGGTACGCCTAGAGCAAGGTGAGACCTGCACACCTGTGCTCCAAGCTAACCTTCTTATCTGACACACTGAGCCTCAAAATTTGACTGCCAGCATCACTTCCTCTCTTTTTAGATGAAGCGCTGCTTGCTGAGGGATGTCCCACATGTGCAAGATGCTAGAAAAGCTCTTGTCCCATGCGTCCTGCTGCCTTGGCACAGCAGTCTGGGATCTCAAGGGGTGGCGGGTGATCCGGGCCTCCATCCCAGCCCGTTTTATTCTGCAGAGCCAGTTCTGCACAGCAAGACCTAGAAACGTAGCCATCTGGTTGGATGTTCCTGTGCTAATAATAGTGCAGCTAAATATTTGCATGTGGGCCTCTTTTTTAGCACTGGGGATTCCAGAGGAATACACGCCACATCTCTGGGGTTTTTAATAGAAAGCGAGCAAGGCCACTAAGTCAGAGGAAGAAAAGGTGTCAGGAAACACCAGGTCAATGGGACAGGGCAATGAAAGGGGACTCCAGCATGAAGAAGAGTCCTCCAAAGGCTCTGTGTGACCAGCTCCAAGCAATGTGTGGGACCAGTAAGGTGCCACGTGGGTCTGGACTTGGGTGAAGCTCTGCCTCGTGCAAGGGAGGAAGCCTGGCAGGTCAGCAAGATAAAACCACTCAGACTCATCCTTCCTGAGACACATCGCCTGATACTGGCTCTCTGAACTGTGGTTTCCTGATGCAGCTGTTTGATAAATATTTATCTCTGCTCTATTGCAAAGCAATTAGGACAGCCTCAGAAGTGGGTTTACTCAAGAGGCACCACAAAAATAAGACAATTTGGATAATGAATGTATCTATTTCTTTTTCGCTCCTAAGGACTCTCCTGAAAGCTCCTGCGGAAGCAGGCATTTCCCAAAGCTTCATGTAATTGTCTGGTGCCACGCGAAGGTTAAAACTTGCATCTCTGCTCTCACTCATGTCGTACTGGTTTTACCCCAGTGTCCACCCACTGAAGCTGCCAACTTGAGCTCATAAGGGAGCCAGTTTTTAGCTTTCTACTTTTTGCTTTGTCCAGGACAGAGAAAGGGCCATTCCCAGACTGCAAACCCATATGGTACAGGGCAGGTGTGGGCAGGTTATACCAAACACTGCAGGGTTAGCTGAGGGGTCAAGCCCCAATTTTCTGCTCACATCTATGAGGATCTTGATCTCATTCCAGCCCCAGGCCACCACCTCAGGTGTAGCAGTGGTCCTGGTGTCAAATGTGGCTGGATTGCACCTGCTCCCAGGGCTCAGTTCTCAGGGCTCAGTCCTGGAGATGTGGAGGGACTGGAGGGTTTGTACACCCTTCATGGAGGACTCAAGGGTGCTGCCTGCAGAAAAAAGGAGCTCATTTTATGCATTTGTAGCACAAACTAAGTGAATCCTCCACGTGTCGCTGCCAGAAGATTAACTGGGCCTGTCCCTGAGAGGGTGACAAAGGTGAAGAAGAGGTTCCTTTGTCAGATTTGGGAAAAGGCAACCCCTGCACTCTTCTTTATGGGATCACCGCCTGTTGCATTGCTTTCTTCCCCTCTCCCTTCAACTGGTTGCTTGACGCAAGACTCTCTGGTATTCAGGGCCATCCCACCCCCTCCCCAGCGCCCATCACCATCTGCTCACTGCAGCCCTGCATAACCCAGCCCCAATCCCTTGTCCACAGCAGCTCCACAACCCTTTGTGCCATTTTATCCCCCTGGCCATAACTCTGCTGCTTGCCCCTCACTCCCTCCTTCTTACCCGGAAAGGCGAGAGGTGGGGAAGGGAAAGGTTTCCCCAGCTCTGTGCAGAAATGTTCAAGTGTGTCAAAAGACAAAGCCTGTCCCCTTTGCAACCCACCAGCTGCTGCTGCCACAAAAGCGGGGAGAGGAGGGGGGCCGGGAGCGTGGGGGGCACTTTGTGACCCGAAAGGAAAAACCTTGCGAAAGGAACACAATAAATATCCCCTCCTTCCACCCCTTCTTAACAAGAGGGGACAGAATTAAACACTTTTGTTAAGTGAGGGGCTGTCCCCCACACCAGTTAACACGGCTCCTGCGCCCTGTCCTGGTGTCGGACTTTAACTCACTCTGTGTCGTGTCTTTCTCTCCACGGGCAGAAAATTCAATTAGTCTCGAGCAAATGCCCTCCTAAAGGACACAGAAAACGAAAATAAAGAGGAGAAATCTGCTTTCATCCTGTACAGAAAGAGGCTTTAGGGGGGGAAATACAGATTAGGGAGATAAAGAGGCAGGTTTAAGGCTTTCAAAAGGGGGTTTTCTTTTTTCTCTTTTCTTTTCTTTTCTTTTCTTTTCTTTTCTTTTCTTTTCTTTTCTTTTCTTTTCTTTTCTTTTCTTTTCTTTTCTTTTCTTTTCTTTTCTTCTTTTTTTCTTTCTTTCTTTCTTTCTTTCTTTTCTTTTCTTTTCTTTTCTTTTTTTCTTTTTTTTTTTCTTTTTTTCTTTTTTCTTTTATCTTCTTTTCTCTTCTTTTCTCTCCTCCCTCTCTCTTGCTTTTTCTCTCCCGTAGCCATCTGATACCCAAAGCCTGTTCCCTTGCTCACCACCGCTGAATCAATCCAAACCCCTATATAAGCAGAGGTGTGTTTATCTTCCTGTGAGTAAGACTCCAAGCCAGCCCTGGGTTTTTGCCTGTCCACCCAGCTCTTCTTTTATCTTCTTTTCTCTTCTTTTCTCTCCTCCCTCTCTCTTGCTTTTTCTCTCCCGTAGCCATCTGATACCCAAAGCCTGTTCCCTTGCTCACCACCGCTGAATCAATCCAAACCCCTATATAAGCAGAGGTGTGTTTATCTTCCTGTGAGTAAGACTCCAAGCCAGCCCTGGGTTTTTGCCTGTCCACCCAGCTCCTCCAGCTAGGTACAATGATACCCCACTGCTAAGGACTAATGGTGGGAATGCTTCCCTGCTGGGACACCCCTCCTGCAAGCCAACAGGCATAGAACCTTTCTGTAGGAGCCCTGGCAATCAGTGGCCACTGGAAACCAGAGGAAATGTTGCTGATGGCTTAGCAGCAAGGACCAGCTTCTTGTGTGCACAGGGCTTGGGCATTGCCCAACAGGCACCTTGCCAGGGGGGCATGGAAGGGCTGGGTGTCTCCTCCACAGGGCACTCAGCCTCTTATCACGGATGGTAAGAGAGGCGAGCATTTCCCGGCGATCACACTTCCTGCCTCTTGATTGCAGATGCTGGTGTCTAATCACCGCTTCCTCCCCTGCCTCACGCCCTGCGCCACAGCTCGGAGCTCCCTTGCAGCCCAGGGCAGGTTGGCATCATCCCATCCTCCAAGTTCACCTCCCACTGCTGTTTTTCCCCATGTTGTTTACCTCCTCCTCTTCCAACAAGTTCATCTTCGTGTTCTGGGCTGGTCCTTGGCTGCCAACGTTCAGGAGCGAGGGCTGGTGCCCGATATTGCTGCCTGCCAGAGATAAGAGCTAATCTCTGTTTTATGGTCACAGATACAACTTGCAGATCAGAGTCTCTATACGGAAATCAGGACCATACAAACACTAGAGGGAGAAGGGAGGGGGCTGGCAGCACAAGCCTTTTATTGAAGCTGTTTGTTATTTTCTTGTGGGCCTGCCCCTACAGAGTACCAGGCTGTATCAGCACAGAGGTACGGCTCCAGCAACCACTGGGTGAGAAGGACAAAATACATTGATGGGGCAGAAAACCCAATTTTTCTGATGAGAAGACTCATCAGAGGCTGGGCATGGGGAGATTGTCCATGAGCTTCCCCTAAACACAGCCCTTTTGAAGGTACAGGAGGAGGAGAAGAGTGGAAAAAAGGCACTGTACCAAATGATAACCTGATTCCATGCTAAAATAGCTTGTAACAGGCCTGCACCAAGATTTTAAGACTTATATAGTATCTCTCAAGGTCAAGTCTTGAGAGAGAAAAAGACTCCACAAACAACATAGGAATTGTCTGGAAGGGAGAAAATCTGGCTCTCTTTGTTTTAGTATCAACCACTGCCATCTCTTTAAGCATACCCAACATCTGGCAGGAGACTTTGAGTTTTTAGCTTGCATCCTTCTCCCCCAAGGTCTCTATCTCATAGACTCCCTGTCACACAAGCAATGGATATGCTTGACCCTTTTTGCTGGCACTGGCTCCATTGCCCAGACCACAGGGGACAATGGACTGGACCATTTTCAGGTTGCTTTTGGAGATGGGTGTGTAGTTGTGGCCTCTCAACATTTGCCAGTCAGCAGGAGGGTGAACCAAGTCTCTGAAGTGCCAAAGGACGAGACCGTGTGGGATGAAGTGAAAAGACAGTAGAGTCCCAAAGAAAAAGGTGAGACACCAGAAAAAAAAGTAGGAAAAAAGACAGAATGCAGAATCAAAGGGAGAAAATCGGTTTGGAGACAGTGATTTGTGTCTTGGCTTTTCCCTATGTGGAGGTTCCCCCAGTCTCAGCTCACTCTGGCCAAAAGCTGGAGAGGGACTGTCGAAGGAGCTGTGCAAAAACAGCACGGCAGCTCTCACAGTGTCTGCGGGGGCTGGCGGCTGCAGCACTGGTTAATCAGTTACTCACTCATAGCCCCAAGCTCCTGCGACCGACTTTCATCTTCGAGCCAAAGGAAAGGATGGATCATTCCTCAGCAGCTTCCTCTGCAACATCTGGGCTCCACGAGAGCCTGCTCTGCCTTGCTAGGAGCTGTGCAGCGACTGCAGCCTGCTCAGCATGGGATATTCCCACTGTCCAGTGGCATAGATGCATCCAAAGGGCTTCTCAATCCTGGACATAGTCTTGGTGCCATCAACAGCTCTCATTCTGGCCCTGTTTCAAGCTGTGGATCTCTTCAATGTGGACAATCCAGTGCCCTTCAGCATCCTGACCCCTGCTAAAGTCTGAGGCTGTGCAATACCCAAGGATTAAACAGTCTAAAGAGAGGGGATGGCAGGCACTACCACACCAAACTCCTTGTGTTCATTGTGACTTCCTTGACCATTACCCTAGACTCGTTCTCTGGAGATCTTTGTCTTCCCTCCCTTTAAATAACACCTTTTTCTTGCTCTCCCTCCCATAAACAGGGCTACCATGCTTCACACTCCCAGGAAAAATTCCCACTCCTGTTCCCCTCATGGTCTGATGAGACAAAGTAGGAAAAATGGTCAGAAGGGAGAAGAAAGGAGCTGGTTTTGAAATGAATAGAAGCTGCTGGTCAGGCTGCCACCGAACAGACAAAGGCTTTCCAGCATGTAACTGCTTGTCTATGCAGAGAAATTAATTGGAACAGCTTTTCCAAATTAGCTGCATGTGATGATGATAAAAATAATAAAAACAAATAGTGGATTAAGTTAAATTAGGAAAAAGCAGCTTTATTCTGGAATAGGCGTGTCCACATTCCAGCATATTTTATTCCACAATAGCAGCTTTGCTCTGCTCCTCTGTGCCGACAAGCCCTGACACCAGCGCCGTGCACGCTCCTGCTCCTCCTCCGCAGGGCGATCCTGCCTGCTCTCCTCTCCTCCCGCCTGAGACTCCTCCAGACTTCTTCCTTCAGGCTTCCATTTTTCAGCACTTCTCCTTGCCTGGAAGTTCTCCGGGAACCTGGCCCAGGCTGTCCTGTGGACTTTTGGTGTTTCTCATCCCAGCAAAAGCTGCCCTCAGCCCTTCCCAAGTGTGTGTGAGACCCTGCTTTCCTGCTGTCCCTGCTTCCTGCAACAGCTTTTCAGCTAAATTTGGCATCTTTCCCATTCCGTATATTCATATGGGTCCTTCACTTAGCACCCAATCCTTTCTGCATCACCTGCAGCCCTGAAAACTGCCTCCTCCACTGCTCAGGCAGTTTGTCTGCTTTCAGCTTAGCTCCTAAATGACATTTGCACACACGTAGAAAAATGCCAGATTTATTTTGGATGGGGAAAGATGAGAATTTGGCATGCACAGCCAAACAGTGACCTCTCTGACCATGCTGCATTCGCAGAGCTTGGTTGCTGGATCCCATTTCATTGCTGCCAATTCTGTGGGCTGTCTCCAGTAGGGTGAGCAGGAGTGACTCCGCTGACCGTACAGAGCTACAGCAGTTTGCATCAGATGAGAATCTTGCCCTTTCTGTTAGAAGAAAGACATAATTTTCATTATCTTGACATGTTTACCACTGTGAGCCCGGGCCCGTTATCTCCACGGGTTCGTTCTCAAATGTGCAGAGCCGCGAGAACATGATTGTCTTTTATTAAAATTCTTCTTGAGGTATTTCTGCAGCTGCACTTTGTGTCAAAGGATAAAAAATGTGCAGAGTGACTTTCCTAGCATTGTTAAACAGGAGTAGCTGTTGTGCGCTGCGAGCCATTGCCTACACAATGGGGCTTCAGCTATTACAGCTAATTTATGGGTCTGCATGTGTTTGGCCTGTCAAACCTTCTTGCAGGAAGGGTTTAAAGCCATTGAAAAAAATGGTTTGTGTTAGTTTCCCTAAATGTTTCTTCACTGTGCAGGCTGAAATGTAGGAGCTACTGGTTTGCTGTACATCACATTGGCTCTAGGTCCATCTAGGTCCGCGGGACCCTGCGCAACAAAGCTGGGATGCATCCAGGGAGCTGACTGTGCCCTGTGAGAAGGGCAGCATCACTTTCGCCCCCCATCCACCCATGAAAGCATGTGCAGTTTAATCAGTTGCCCATCATCACTCAAACCCAGCTACCCCATCTTCCTCTCCAGTAGGCTCATAGTCTTGCTATCTATTGCCTCTTCTTCTTTGACCCCCATTTCACTTCCACAAAAGTTTTGGGTTTTTTTTATTGACATTGTCCATGCATATTTGGAAAATACTTTAAACATCTGCCTCGTCCTCTGATAAATTACCTGCCTGATTCTGCATCTATGTCACTCTTAGACTGACCAAAGCCATCCCTGCAGATCTGTTTCTCCCCATTTGGACAGCTGGATAGTTTGTATCAGACATAGTAAATTCTTGGTGAATTTGTATTTGTTATTTGCCACACCAAAGGGCTCAGGCATCCTAGGCACGAAGTCCTTGGCCAACGCACAGCAAAGATTCTCTCTCTCCCACCAAGTTTTACGATCGAAGGACAAAACACAAGATAACTGGGGCTCGCTGAAGAGCCCCAGACCACAGTGTCAGCCAGCCTCTAAATAGTCCAAACATCATCATCATCAGGGCTAAAAATAAGTCTGATGAGGTTTATTTTCATTATTATTCTGCCAGAATATGCCTTCTCCAGCTCACAGCCCCACATCAGCCCCGCTCCCAAAGCTGCCAGGAGCAGCTTTCCCTCCTCCTCCTCTTCCTCATCCCTGTCCCACCATCCCCATCCCCTCGGAGACCCCAGACACAGCCTCCCGCCAGCCCCGGGGGACCCGCAGGTTGCAGTAGCAGATGGCAGTGGCGGGGGCTGGGTGACCTGTTAAACCACCACCGGTCACTGCCTTCGAGCCCCCGCCAGTCCCGGGCCTGTGTTTATTTGTCTAACACGGCCAAAAGGGCTGATTCCCGGCGGCCCCACTCGCCTGGCAGCCTTCAACCCAGCAATGCTCGTGCTTTCCCGCCTGGATCATACTGTTGATCCCCAGGGCTGGAGGCGTGCTTTCCCCAGACAGCAGCTTTCTCCACATTTTTCTCCCAGGCTCTATATAGTGCAATGCAAGGCTGTCAAGGCAGAGCCAAGTCAAACCCAGCTCCAGCCACATGGGAAGGAATAAAGTGGCAATAACCCATCTGGGATAATAGCTCTGATCCTTGGCAAACCCAGCAGAGCATTGCATGGAGATGGCTCTGTCATCTCCATACCTGCACTCGGTTATTTAGGGCAGTGTGGGCATCTGTCACTGCTCCATCTTGGTCCATGTGGATCCATGTTGGCCTCCCAGCCCAGCACTGGGTGATGAGGGACCCTTGCTCAGGTGGGGGGGCAAAGTGCTACCAGCAAATGGCAGAGTGAAAAGGAAGGGTGGCAATGAGAAAGATGCCATGGTCACAGGGAATGTGCAGAACCGTAAAAGCACACTGCGACATGTAAATATCAGGAGGAGGCTGGGGAATCAAATACAGCAAATGGTCTATGAGAAGGTGGAAAGGAACAATGTAGCTAACAATTTTTAATTATTCCTGCAACAATAAAGGGAAACTAATCTCCAGGCTGAGGGTGAAAATTTAATTTTCCCCTTCCCATCATTCAGCTGAGCACAATGGCACAGATGCAGCCCAGGATGCTTCTCCTTCCCCCGAGGGACGCCTGCCTGCTCTGGTGTGGCAGAGCCCATATCCTGGGATAAACGCCCTAATCACAAGGCTAGAAGAGGAGATTCCCTTCATGTGCTCCTGTCCCATGTGTCTTTCAGTTCACCATTGTGATAAATTTAAGTGGTAGCATTGCAAGTCTCACTAGCACACTATGGTGTAAGGCCAAAAAACCCTCAACTGTTTAGAGTTCAAATACAACAGGAAAAAGGCAGAGAGAAAACTAAGGGGCAAAGCAGGATATGAAATGGCTGAGTCTGCTTGGCAAGGAGCAGGCAGAGGCTTGGTATGGGCTATAACTCACTCTGCTGCACTGACAAACCCTATGATCATCAGAGGGAAGGTGGGGGATGCCATTGAGGGGCACAGAGCAACCATGCCAACCCCAGAGCTTGTCCCATGGCCAATGCAAAGCCTGGTACTATCTGAGGGGAAGCCCTCAAGAAGCATTTTTCCCGACCTTTTCCCGCTGGAGCAGAATTGCTTTCATAGCTTCACCCCAGCATATCCCAGCCTCTCTTTCCTTTGCTTAATTAACTCCAGAGCTTGTATGGTTTTCTCTTTTTTTGGAGGAAAGAACATAATAGAAAGAAAAGTGGAGAAGAACGCAATTTTTAAAAACACCCCCGCCTCCGCGGGTAGCATGGGTCTGCAGCCCCGCTGCTGGCTTCCTCTGTCGCCCACCCCCGCAGGACACCGGCGCTGGCCAGCTCCCCCGCACACAGATGTGGGCTTCCCCCGGGCCCCCAGCACTGCTCTGGGAAAGGCGAAACCTGCCACAGTCCTTTCACAGCTCTGCTGAGGATGTCACCCCCCCATCGGGGCATTCCCCGCATCCCACATCATCCCCAGAATGGCTGCTCTGAGGGGGTGGGAAGTGTTTCATCCCTTGCTCCATCTTTCCTCAATAGGAAGGATCCTGGGTAAATAAACAGCAGCTGCTGGTGAACTGAATCCGACGGCTTTTTCCCATTCTCTGGCTGGCTCTGTGATTGCGTCCAGGTGCGAGAAGCAGAGGCTGGAGGCTGAGTGCTGAGATGCTGGGACAGATTTAGTGTTGTTCTGCTTGAACAGCATTGGCTGCAGCATGATGACTCTGGGCTGACCCTCAGTAAAGGATACGGGCCCATGGGGCAAGAGCAACTGTGCCTCGAGCCCACGGGCTGTCCGCAGTAGGGAGGCAGTTTTTGGGGTGCTCACAAGGTTGAACACCGTCCCCAATGTCCTCTCCTCCCACTGACCCAGTTCTTGCACCCCACTCCACAAGAGGTTATCCCCATCACATCAGGCTGTGCTGAAACCAGCAGTGGCCTTAAAGCTCAGTGGAAAGTTGGTTTGAGACACAGGAAATGAAACTCAGTTTCACTTTGGGTTGTTGTTTTTTTTTTTAATGTTGAGCTAGACCTGCAGATCTGAGAGCAACCCAAGCTCAAGGGCTTTTGCGGTTTGGTCTCCATCTCTGCCCAGGGAGCTGCCGGGTGACTCTCGGTGTTGTCCCCTGGTGCGGGTGACACTGCTGGGCTGCAGCGATGCTGACTGAAATGAGGAGCAAAAAGGCTCATCATAACTTGCCCTGTGCACAGTAGCTTTGTGCCCTCTCATGGGTACCCACAGCACCCACGGGTGAAAGTGCATGGTTGCATTTTTGCTCACCAAAGCAGGAGCTCAGACACAGGTGACAGGAGTCAGGGTGGCCCAGGAGACATATGTCTCATGGCATTGCCTGATGCCACCTCCTCTCCTGACACCCACGAACTGCCTACCTTGGTCACACAAACTCCTCCAGCAGGGACTTTCCCACGCCAGGATGCAAACCAAAGCCATTCTCTCTCTGCAATGCCAGCATTCTCCACAGACTCCAACAAAACCCACAACATCCCCAGGCCCGCTGTCCTCCCACTATCCAGGGGACACTTTGCTGCCTGCACTCTGCACCCGCCCTGGCAATGGCACAGCGCTGCTCAGCAATGAATCACCGTCTGGCGCGGACAGCATCCCTCTCCATACCACACCTGCCACGCTTTGGTTCGCCCTTCCCCTGGACAAGATTTTCCCCCTCCCTTTGAAAGTGGCTCTTTTCATGGGAAGCTGAAAAGAGCCTGTTCTCCCCATGATGGATTGCACCTGATTTCAATATCAATGAGGGCATCGGCTCTGCCTGCGGAGCCCAAAGCAGCCTGTTTAGCTGAGGTTTGTTAACAGGGTTGCCCTCCTCCTCCCTTTCGTCTCTGCTGCCTCCTTCTCTGCACGGAGGAGCCCAGGGAGTGGCTGATCCCATCCTTGGGAAAGGAATCTTGGGCCCATGGGGTGGGCAGCGCCAGTGATGGGTGCGTGATGCATGGGGCAGTGGAGGTGGGGATGGGTGCGTGATGCATGGGGCAGTGGAAGCAAGGATGGGTGCATGATGCATGAGACAGTGGAGGCAGGGCTGGCCTCGAAGCAGGGTTTGCCAAGGGCTGTGCAATTGCAGAAGGGCGGTTAGCACCACCACTGAGCATCCTGCCCAAGGAACTTGGTGTTGCCATGGGGTCTCCTCTCCCTCTGCTGATTTAAAAAAGAAAGAGAAAAAAGGTGATCTTTTCTCTCACCCTTTTATCTCCCCTCTAAGGCTTTCGCTTTGAGTCCCTTGTCAAAAGCATTCATTGCTAAAGGAGCCAGTGGGTGCCATAAATTCAGGCATCCCGGAGCAATGCCTCTTGTCCCTCACCCCATCCAATGAGGGGCCTTTGTTGTTCCCAGTGATTGTGATTTATGGCCCTCAAGCCAGGGCTGTTCCCAAGAGTGCTGTCCCCCTTGTCCCTAAGCTGGTGAATGAGCCACTGAAGAGTCACGGGGTGTGTTTTGGCAGTGTAATACCTGCCCTGAAAACAGCAGCCTTGCTGTGCGCCAAACACAGCCCAAACGGATGCCCGCTGCTCCACACGTTGCACACCCCGTGAGGATCAGAGTGGTGACAACAGCCCCCTTCTAACCAGCTTTTTAAAGCTGTCCTGTGTTTTGGAGATCCTCAGCTCAGTTACCATCACATGGGCCAAAAGGGACCATGTCAGCTTCCTGGCGAGGAGCAGTGCAGCAGGCAGCCTGGTGAGGCTGTGAAGGGGCTTACCAACCACCAAGTTGCAGTTCACTGAGAGCATCTTATAGTTTTCTTCAGCAATAAAAATCCCCTGGTATACTAACATCTTACTCGAGAGAGCAGAAAGGTCAGAAGCTCTATTCACATCAACCTGCTGCACCCAGAAAATGCAAGTGAAACCATCCCAGAAAAACACATCCTTCAGCATTATCCTGGCTGCCGTGTGTGGTCAGATCGGAGCCCAGATGAAGACACCAGAAAGTCCCATGGAAAAGGTGAAGAACAGCAATGTGAATTACTCGGCCAGCTCTGGCTAGCCCAAAGGGCAATCCCATGGCTCTCCCTCTGTCTGCACCCTGCAGGGTGCTTAAAATCATGCCACTGTCTCTTGGGATCTAACAGAAATGTTGAGCCAGAGTTAGCATCTTGTTCCCGCCTCTCCTCTCCCAGGAGTTTAGTTAAGCTTCATGTCACGGAGAAGAGAAAAAGGAAAACAGAGGGCGAGGGGAAGCAACACAAACTGTAAAAACAGTGAAGGACTCCTCCAGTGCTCCAGGGAGCTCAGGAATGGAAAT
>NW_010194405.1:0-22190 GCF_000695765.1 Mesitornis unicolor | reverse complement strand
AGCAGGAAAAATAAACCCTCCTGATGAACCAGAGAGGTGAGTCTGTTCAGACAAGGTCAAGACAATCTGGAACTTCAGAGCAGCCAGACAGCTCTGCCCTCCCCTGGCTTTGTCCCTCTGGAGCCTGGGCTTGTGTCTCCCATGTCTTTGGCTGACATTTAGGTTTCTGTGGTGGTTTCTGTGCTATTGCTGTTCCCAGGTGTGTGGTGATGCTGGTGTAGCCCATGTGGATCCTATTGCTGGGTTAACGGCAGAGCTATCCTGCACCAGCTCTCACCACAACCTGGCTGGTTAAATTTGACCCCATAAACACCCTACCTGTTGCTCTCCTTTTATTTATTAACTGGTGTCTGTTTTCTCACACAATGCAATGTGGCAGCACAGTTGATCGTGTTGCCTCCGAGCCCTGTCATGACATCCCATGACAGCACCCTATGCGACGAGGGCACAGGTCGACCTCTCACGATGGTGCACCTTCACCAGGGTTCCCATGGCAGCATCTGGGGTGGCCATCCAGGCTTGGCTCTCGCCCTCCTGACCAAGTCAAGCCTTCACCCCTGGACTTCTCAAAGCAGAGGAAGGCTTCTGCTGGCTTTTGTTGAGATTCACTTTCAAGGCTAGGGCTGAGCAAACAGTTGGGGAGATGCCAAAGCTCCTATTTTGGAGACCTGGGGGGCTGTTGGCAGTGAGGCGAGCAGCTGCGCAGCAAGGCGTTGCATCACGGAGGTGGATATAGGTGCGGCCCCTATGGCGGGCTGTTCGTGCCTTGGGGCTACTCTTTACTGCGGTGTCTGACAGATGCTGGCAGGTAAGGGCTGGCCAGCAGGATCAACGCTGTCTGAAACACAAATGCACATCAGAAAAAGGTGCCGGGAGGCAGGGATGGGTGAGCATGCTGGAGTCTTCTTGACAGCTGGATTTCCTGTGCCTGTGCCAGCTCCTTGCCGCAGGTCTCTCCTCAGTCCCCGTGCAGCTCCTGGGAGCTGCTGCTCCCCTGGAGATGAGGAGTTGGAGAAATCCAGGGTGCAGCAAGGGGTCTGCAAACCTCCTGATGTGCGGACAGCTTTCCTGATGGATTGACCCCAGTGCTTCCCAGTCGAGGTAGGGGCTCAGAGCAGAGCATCGCATCCTCAGTCCTCAACTAGAGACTACTGGAAATACTCCAGCAGCTGTCCAGTAGGAAGGTAAAACCCCTTCCAAGCCCAACTCCTTGCAAGGGTTGCCCGTGCACCTGGCCAGAGGGTGTCTTAGGAGCTGACCTTGCATAGATGAGATATGCAGCTGCCATTTGTGCCTGCTCCACTGCCTCCTGCTGAGCTGCAGTCCACAAGACAGAAGTAGCTGGGATCACACAAGCCGAATCTCCGTGGGTTTTCCAAGGAAAGTCCTGGGAAGACTAAATAGGGTTGATCTCTCCTCTTTCTTCTCTGGAAATCCCCTCTGTGTAGGTGTTTCTCCATCCAGCCTGCACATCAGAGTGAGGAATCTGGTTTCGTTAGCTCCTGTCCTCTTGGTCCGTCCCTAGTGGGAAGCGTGAGCATGGCTTGTACAGCGATGACGCCAGGTTGCACCATGTGCCCATCGGGTACTTTTGGCAAGTTCTGGAAGTGAGTAAAACCAAGAAGTAAACGCAGGACTGACACGTATAGACATCTGTAGTATTTTCCTGGGCAGCTTTGTGGTGTGCAGGGCATCAGGGTTGTGGTTAATTAAACTGAGGTCTCCATAGCAACCAGGCAGGAATAGGAGGAATTATATATTTACTTTCATTTATAGTGGCAGCCTTCATCCTGAGATTAAATGGGAACCAGCCCCTCTCCCTGCACACACGGCAGCTCCAGGGCAGCTTCTGCAGCGGGAGAGGGAAGAAAAGGCTGCTTGTTTCTCGAGATGCCCTTAACTATTCAAGTTCCTTCTATATGGTTTTATTCAGCTGCATCTTACACCAGGCATCAAACAAGCCCCAGACTATTATGTGCTGAAAGCTTTCCCCATGGAGAAAGCTGCTTGGATCCGTCTTGTGTTTTCCAGTCCACCTCCCCAGTGAGACATACAGACAAGTCAAAACAGGCAGATTTTGACAGGGCCCAGAAAGAGGACGATGGAGGATTTGCCAGGCACAGAAGGGCTGCCTCCCTTTGCTCCTTGCCCTTCCCAGTGGAAATTGAGAATGTCGCTACTTTCCCAGCTCCCGGCATGGGGCTTTTCTCCCCCATTGGCACCCACCAGATCTGATGTGGAGGAGCTGTTTCCCGGGAAGGGGGAGAAAAATCTCCCCTAGGGTGGTGGGGTAGGGAAGCGATGGGGAGCCACGCAACGGAACTCCAAGCAAGGGTGGGGACTTTGCTGCTAATGTGAGCTGAAGGGTGATTAGGCAAGGGCTGCGAGCATCCCTGCATGTGCAAGCGTGCCCGCCTCTCTGCTCTCTCGCACTCAGCCCCAAGGCATCCCCAAGGCTCAGGAAGCGGGGCCAGGGTTGGGGCACCTCTTTCCCAGGGGCAAATTTTCCCTTATCCAGGGCTGGAGAGTTTCTCCAGTGGCAGAAAACAGTCTCTCCCATTCTGGCGTTGGGTTTTATGGTTTTCTGGGCTCTCTGGGGCTCTAAGAATTTGCATTCAAGCTTGGCAGTGGCATTTATTCACTAAATGAGCCAAAAAAAGGAAATCTGTGGAAGAAAGAGGTTTAGGTGAGAGGTTGGTCAAAGCATGGAGGCAAAAAGAGAAGAGACTGCAGCAAAAGGGGGAACAGGAAAGGGGAACTTTGTGGGGCAAAGGGGCATATTTTAAGGTCTTCTGGAAAAGAGGATCTTCACCTTTATCCAGACCAATCTCCTGGCCCATCGTTTTTAACATTTCTGCTTACAGAAGCTTGGCCCCAGAGCTGAGTTGCTTTTTTGGTGAACAGGACTGAGTTCAGCAAAAAATGTGCCCTTTTGTGGAGAACCAACAATGTGCAAATCCAGGTCAAATGCAAATGCAGGGCTTCAGCCAAAACAAGTGAGGGAGATCATTTGGAAGATGTCGAAACATCTTGTTTCAACATTTTTCAAAACAAAACATTTTTTTGGTCTTATTTCAAAACAGCTTTTCCTATTTGAACAGTACTAGCCAAAAGGAGAAGAAGGGTTAAAAAGGTGGAATAAAAAGACCCCAAAAAGGGAACAAAATATTGTCGATGTGGTTGGAGGGATCTTTCAGGTTGAGCTGAACTGACTTTTTTTTTTAACATCTTGCCAACATTTCTCCCCTTGGTATTTTTTTGGCATGGAGAGTGAGTGGAGAAACTCCATCCAGCGGAGCACCCCTATGAAGCAGGGATAGAGCTTGCCATGCAGCCACGCAAAATACCCCTCTGCTGCTTAGAAAAATCCCCATTTTTTCCCTTCTCTCTGCCAAATGTTCAGAGCTGTTAATGCAGCATCTCACACGGTCCTGTCTGTCCTGTGGGGATACGCATCGGGTGAAGAGCAAACCCTCTCCGGGGTCAGAAATCCCTCTGCGTCCCCAAGGGGAGCCAGCTGCTCCCTCCCAACGGTCTCCCCTCTTCCCTCACCCCTGGCACTGCTCTGTTTTTCCACTCGAGCAAGAGAAGCCCAAATGGGGCGAGGAAGAATACGGCCCTTTGTGTGAGCTGAATATGGGCCATGTGTTGCGCTAATGCTGCCGGTGAGCCCACCCCGAGCTGCACATTCAGCCCTAGATTAGCGCAGCTATCAGGACACATTTAGATATGGACGATTTCCTCCGCCGTCACGAGCAAGGGGGGACAGAGTGTGGGAAAGCTCTTCTCCCGGGTGCGAGGCCCTTCTCTCGCCCATCGTTGCCCAATCCCAGAGCCGGGGGCCGGTTGTTAATCGGATTCCCACCGCGCCAAGCGAGATACAGCAGCGGCGTGTGACCTTCCTGGAGGTGCGGGGAGGCTGAGGAGCCCTGTGGGAACCAGGGCGAGGAAGGCTGTGGTAGAAAGGAGGAGATTTTTCAGGGTTCAATAGTCAAGGTCTTTTCCAGCAGGCCACCAGGCCTTGCCAGCTAATGTCCCACCTGTGATGTCCCCAGTTCCCTTCCTCCCCCCCAGTCAGCCCACCGGAGCGTGGCAGCATTAACCCTTTATGGCCTGGGGGGCTGGAATGAATTTAGAGGGACAGAAAACGCATGGGGAAGGGAAGGGGAGGCAAACACATTGTTGTGGTAGAGGCTGCATCGCCCTATGATGTTAATACGTTGAAAGCCTCTCTGTCCAGGCAGGAGGGTTGAATACAGCCTAGATCAGCAGTTGCTCACTTGCTGTGTCATGGGCTTTGCAGTGCTGAATAGCATGCAGGTGACATGTCCCCATGGTCCAGATGCTTGTCAGCCTTGCCGAAAGTTGGGTGCTAGGTGGGAGCACCCTGCCCAAGGGACTAATAGCCCCCTTTCTGTCACTGGCAGGAATAGGGGCAATAGAGAGTGGTTATGTGGCTTCTTCCCGATTAGCAGCATGACAGGGAATAGCAGGAAGGACTCTTGGGTCCCTGTCCCCTCTAAAATCATGCTGTTTGGTACAAATATATGTTGTGTGCTGCTGCAAATGTATGCTATTGCTAGCAACACTGCACAGGTAGGACATCAGCTGTGACTGGTGGGACAGATCCAGGCCTGGACTGCAACACCCATCTCCCCACATTGGGCTGTGTCCTCCTGTCCCAGCAGCTGGCTGGGGGGTGACCAGTGCAGGGATGGGCTGTGACAGGGAGAGAAATGGCAGCAGCCGTGGCCTCTCCTGTCCTCCTCACCAGAGTCAAGGCACCTGGTGCAAACACCGGTGTTTTCACCACTGCCCTAATGATGGGGACCATCAGGATGGTTCATGGGAACCTTGGGACAGGCTTTGGGGGATGGGGCTTGGTCGGCTCGTGGGAATCAGCCGTGATGGAGAGCAAACCCCCGCCGGGACACTTCCAAAGCAAGTGCCAATCCTGCCACCTCCTCCTCTCACCCCTGCTGTGCCTCCCGTGCTGCCTGTGGTCTCCCTGCTGGGAAGGGGCTCTCATTCCCCACCTTCACAAAGTGGGGAGGAAGGATGGCAAACTTCACACCACGGTGTCAGGCAAGGTCCCAGCACACCTCCACAGCATCCTGCCTTTCCGCCCCCGTGCCTTCTCACCCACCTCCTTCTCCTCTCTCAGATGTTGCCATAAAGACATCAGTGGCAGCAAAGAGGTTAATGTGTGTGGGAGGAGGAGGCGGGAGAGAGGGAAGCGGTTCCCATGAATCGGGTCCAAGGCTTTTACAGCCTCCTTAGCAAAGCTGAGCATCTGGCCACGGGGTTCATTTGCCCTGGAGCAGATGGTCCTGTCCTCCATCCATGTGGCCGGGCAGGCAGGCGATGGGCTGTGGCTGATGCTGAGCCCCAGAGTCTTTTGTCATTTGGAGATTTCGCAGGGCTGAGACTCACGGGGGGAGGGAGAGGAGCAGGAAAGAGATGCCTGGGAAAGCTCTGAAATGCTCAGCCCGAACAGGCTTCTGTAGGTGTTTTTTAATATAAAAAGCCTCCAGAGCTCAATGCTGACTCCTAATCCACCCTCCCCCCCTCTCCATCTTTAGTGGTGCCCCCCACCAGCTCACAGGCTGTCACCCACCACTTCTCTCCCAGGGACTGGTGTCCCAGCCACAGAGTGGCACAGGGACCTCCTGGCTCTCACACTGTTGAGCGTGTGGGCATCGGTGTGAGTAGGAGACACCTCTCTGGATTTGGTCAGCCTGCCTGGGCACCTCACCTCACTGTAAGAAGGGTTGGCACATTCAGAGCTGCGTGTACGGCACTGTCTGCCTCATCATGGTGCCCTGAGAAAGGCTGGGAGGTCCCGCTTGGAGAGGCATTGGGAAGGCTGAAAAAGTCACATCATGTCACCTCCCCAGGGCCACAGAGCTGGGATCTTGAGGCCCGAGCATGCCCTGAGAGCTGCTTTGGGGCTGCCCTTCACATAGCAGAGATATATATCCCCCAGACCAGCTGCCACATTCACCACACTGCTGAGCAAGTTGGAGAACACCCTTTCCAGTGCTGCCACAAAGAAAGATTTATGACATGATGGTTTAGGGCCATGACCACAGCTGGACTTAGCAGACTCCTGATTTCCTAAGAGGAGTCTTCTTCCAGTATTCAGGTGGTTTCCGTGCCTGGGGCTGAGCACAGTCCTGGAGTAGGATCTCAGCATCACATTCAGTGCACCATGTATCATGACCTCGGTTTGTTTTCTCTCATATGTGACATCTATCTGTGGTACCTGGAGGGAACATAGGGCTTCACATCTATATACACTGGAGAACAACCTCCTTGCTTATCCCCCTCTCAAGAGAGAGTTGAACTTCTTAATTTACCCATATCTGGACTTAGAATCTCTAACAAAATAGCTCTGGGTTGTCTCCTCAGCAGCTGTGACATAACTATTGTTGCCAGAAATTTAAGCAAACCTTCCCTTTGCTCTCCAGGGACTACAGCACTTTCTCACCATCTCTCCCTGTGCTGGAGAAGGACCCCTGAAATAACCCCTTCCAAATTTCTGCTGTGGGACTGAGGACCTGAGGTCCTTCTCTTGGATCCTTCACGATACCATGACACTACTTCTTTGCTCACCAGCCTCTTAAAACAATAACCCATCCTCAGTGATGCAGGATGTTAGGAAAATTACTTTAAAGATAGCACATCACTGAGTATTCCTGAGGCCTCCTCTGCTTAGGAGGAGGAGGAGGATCAGCTGTGCTGGCTCCTCCAGGCTTTCTCCTGAGCCTGGCCCAGAGACCCATCTGTGCTGCCACTCCTCTGGGCCTATGGAGGTGGGAGAAGAGGCTGAACTCACCAGGGACTCCAGATGGACCTCCATCATCCCCGCTGTCCTTTGGAAACCGTGTCTTTTTCTCAGCCCTTTGCCAAGAATAAAGAAAATTGATGACATCTGTGACTCTGCCAACATGCTCCTCGGCCCTCCAGGTCTCCAAGCTTCCAGGACAGCTGTAAGTTATTCTAGGAGAGCCTATATCCTCCCATCCCGCTGGATTTTCCTACCTTGGCTCCACCACGTCCGAAAGGGAGGACAAAGTTAGCGCAGATCTTCCTCTGCAGCTCTGTTTTCCAGAGGATGGGAGCAATTTTCCAGATGTGCTGGAGGGAAGTGGCTTCATCCAGGGACCTGCCCAGTGTGCGCTAAGACATCTTTTCCTTGCATGGAGGATGCGTGTGTTCGGCAGCCGTCCCAACTCGCATAAGCCTGGACCTGCTCCCAGACACCTTGGTCAGGGCCGGGTCCGACCGGCTGCATGCTCACGCATGCCGTGGCAGCTTGGGGAGGGACCAGCCTTGCGCTGGCCTCACCACCACGCTCCCCAGCTGCTTGTGGACATTTCTACTCATGTAAGAACAACCTTCCCCATCCAAGGACATCCCCTCCCCAGCCAGCCACTCACCCTGGATGGAAGAAACCCTAGCAGCATCTCATACCTGCTTGTGCCATCAGAAATGTTCATGATTTCCCACCAAACTCAACGTGCTCAGTCACATCGAGCCACCGAGAGCTGCCTCACAGCCTGATGGAGGGTTGCTCTTCCCAGAAGATGGAGCAAAGAGTCAGCTTGGTTTGGAGAACTGAGAATAATAAAAGGAATGCAACGAGCTGGAGTGCAATAGGAAGTGAGTGGCAGAATGCTAAAGACAACAGGGGAAAGTCAATGGCAAACAGCTGTAGTGCAGATGCTGAGCAGAACCGAAAGCCTTGGCTCTGAGGGCAGACTGTGACTAACCAGCAGATGCAGCCTGGGATGAGTAAGTGGGTTTATCGCTAAGGAAGGAGGTCATTTGTCACCTTAGGCAAAACCAGTGTGTCACAAATGGGAAACTGCAAATTCTCTGTGACATTGCACTGTAGCAGAGAGAAACCACAGATGATGCTGAGGAGAGCGGCTAGGACACAGGAGGAAGAAGCTCTGGGCAGGAAGAAAAAGGCCTTGATCCAACTACATCCCATGTTTAGGTTTAAGCAAGTAAACAGTCTCATTCATGTTCAAGTGTGTTAATGTTTTATTAGGCCAGGATTTCAAAAGTGATGAAAAGTCTGTATGAATCCATAGCAGAGACTCGGTTGAGAGAAGAGGGAGGAACCGATCAGTCAGCATGAGAAGGCTGGAGATAAGGGATCAGTCAATGGCTGGTTTATATCAGCGAGGCTTCACCGGGGTTACGCAGCTCCTCAGCAGAGAGGAGCCAGAAGTGGCTGTACATGGACTAAATGCAGTTAGTATCTGTACTAAATCAGGCGTTTTAATGGGGTCAGGGAGGGGGAAGTGCTGATTTCTTTGAGAAGAAGAGACACAGCAATCTCCTTGGACTTGTCAGTGCTCTAGATGTCATCCCATCCCGGGACAGGCAGAGTCATGCTGCAGCCAGGCTCTGCCTATGCTGGATGGGGCAGGACATCCTCAGATGGAGCACCTGGCAGCATGAGCTTGTGCTGCAGCAGAGGCTGAGGACCAATATCCCTTCTTATGTCTCTGGGAAGCATTTAGCTTCCCTGCAAATACCGAAGTGCAAAAGATAGTCAGAGATAGGCAAGAGTCTCCCACTTTTTGTGAGAGGCTGTAGGTGCTTTGTGCCCAGGAAAAGTTCTGCCTGGCCATGCCAAAGGGTCTGTGTGGGGAAATGGAGACAGGCCTGGGCTTTCCTCTGCATTTTCGCACTCATCACTGAGTTTTTGAGGTTGCTGCTGCTTCCGCAGTGGAGAGCCAGACAAGACAGTTTCCTTGTGTTGCCTCCTCCTTGCACACCCAAGGAGCAAGCACAGATTTGTACACTGTGTGCCAGTCATTGTCCATTCCCCAGTGGCGCACGTGTATGTGTGTCTCTCACCCTCTCCATCTCAATACACAGGCTCAGGGATGCTTGCCAAGGGTCTTCCATCCATACCTGCTCTTTTGTGGACATCTGAGTAGAGAAGAGAAAGCTCCGGGAAGCAGATGTCGACACAACCTCCTCGTTAAGAGATCTGTCCCTCTGGACCGCAGGAAGAGCCGCCCATCGGATAGGTCAGGAGCGCTGGTGCCTTTCGGCATTGTCCCTACCACCCTGGTGCTGAGCTGTGCCGTGGGTTCCCACAGCTGTGCTACAATGGAGGCATAACAGGCTCCTCTGGGGACAAAACCTAATCTGAGAGATACCGAGGCTGAGAAAGCTCTTCCTAAAAAAGACACAGTCAAAAGCTCTCGGATGCCCTGTGTCCACGGATACCCGATATGCCCGCCTGTGGTATGATTACCTCCAGGCAGGCTTTGTCTGCTCCGACTCCCCTGAATGTCACACTTGTTCCCAAATACCAACAGGGAACAATGTGCGGGCAATGCAAGGAAAAGCCTCCTCTGTCCCTCCTAGCCTGAAAGTAAATATCAGATGCCGGTGCCAAAAGGGAGGGAGGGGAATGGTGAGAGAGGAGACAAAAAGGAAAAAGCCCAGGGTTGAGAAATGCTGAAATGAAACTGGGTCATGGCTATAGGGTGACAGGCAGAAAAGGGTCCGTGTTCTCAGGGAGGGTGAGCTCTGCCCAGCAGCTCTCGCTGCTGGTGGCCTCGTGAATAGACAGGGCTGGAGGGTGCCTGAGGAGAAGGGGAGACGTGCTGTCATTACTCCGTGTCCCTCCAGCTACCCTATATGGTACCTTGTATGAGGTGAGGGGCTTAGATGCTCCCCATAAAATCCTTTCTGGTCTCTGAGAAGGGCAACCGTGATGAGATTCAGCAGAGGCTGAAGGGCAGTGAGTGGTGGGGGAATTGGCTTCACTCTGCCACACTCAGATCCTCCTTGTGCCACTGCCACCATGGCAAGAGACATCACCTTCCTGGGGATGAAGGGGCTTCACAGGATCTCCTGTAGGTTCTCCCAAATTCCTCCAACTTCCAGCCCCTTCACACTACACATGGATCCAATAATCTCTTCCCCACAGCCTGCCCAAATGTGAGCTGGAAACAATCTGATTTTCCATCCTTATCTTCCCTTCCTACTGCCGGTGAAGTCAAGTCCTCTTCAGCCCCCTCCTTCCTGTAGGCCACACATGGTTTCTTCCTCTCTCAACAAGTCCCTTTGTCCCTGGAAGGGGATGTGTGTCCAGCTGAATGTGCTGCTGGGCCAGTGGGCTGGTCACTGGGTCTCTTGTGTCCTCTCCCAGACGGGGAGATGGTCCTCTCAGCATTCCCATGGTCCCTGGAGTTTGGGCAGCACAGGCAGGAGTCAGGCTTTATCAAAGGCTTGCTGGAAATACAAATAAACACTGTCACGAATGAGGTTGCTATCAGCTGTGTGTCCTCTTCAAACAGTCGCAGGATGACCCCATCCTCTTCCCTGCCTGAGGGTGGAAGGGAAAATAGTCTAAAAACATATGTTTGTGCCCGCACAGCCACCCCTGCCCCCAGCACCCCTGGACCACTGACCTCAGCAGCAGGTCCATGCCTGGGCCAGCGCAGCCAGGGCAAATGGGGCAGGGAAGGAGGTTTTTCTGTGAGATGAAGCTCAATGTCTGGCTCAAACTCACTGAGGTTAGAGGCAGTTTTCTGACAGGCTTCAGTGCAATTTTTAACAAACCACTGGAATCATGGGAGGAGGCAGAGCTGCAGGACCAGAGGGCTGATGAGCTAGAGAAACAAATTCAACCCAGAAAAAAAGACTGTAATGCATGGGCTGCTCCTGAAAGAGATCCCTCATTCTATAGATAACTGAAAACACCATTCATGCTTCAAAGAAACTGGAGAAGTTACTCAATACTGCACAGCATCCTGATGGAAGATCTTCTACTGAGATATTCAGGGCAAGGCTGGAGGCATGCCATGTAGTCTTCTTTGAGCGGGATGGATTGGTAGGATGGACCATAATGGGAAGTCCTCTGCTTTGAGCAGTGACCCACTGAACCAGCCACAGCAGAACCAACTGCTGAAACTGCATTTTGGAGACATATAGAGGTTCATGTGTTGTAAGAGTTGATGGAAGACTTCCTACTAAGAGAAGACAACCCAAGGAGCAGTCCCATCTGTTGCCAGATGGCCACACAGCGTGTGTGACCTGGTCTCACAAGATAATGAGATTTATTCTGCTCCTTTTGATAGGACATCAATTAAGGTTTCCATGCTTGTGAGGGCACCAGGGGTTCAAAGGGCTGAGGGGACAACATGGAGCAGTGAAAGACAAGACTCTCTTAGCTTCGCCCAGGGATTTGTGGATGCTGTTTGTCTTAGAGCAAGATCGGTATGAACATCCAACTGCTTGTGACCAGAACAGAAAAGCAGAATCTATCAAAACTGCCAAGCTGAGATGAACTCAAAATAAGCCTTAAGACCCCTGGCATATCAAGAACCCAAACAAATGGTGCTGCCAGTGCTTGTGGGGCTGCAGGTCAGCTGGCTGCTCGCCCAGCAGTGTGCCTTGCGGTCCAGAAGAGATGAGCTCACCAAACAAGGGGGCTGGAGATCAAACCCAAGCCGGGAGGGCAGTCTGTCTGTCTCGTGCTTGCTCTGACAGTGAGACAGGGCCAGTTTTAGACTCATTCAAGATACATGGCTGTTTTGAGTGGATGCAGCTGCTCGTTCGTCATGCTTTTTGGGTGATGGCCTCAGCTAAGGCAACTCAGCAAGACTTTGCCAATGGAGCTGTGTCAATCTGGAAGTAATCCCTTGGAAATAAAGCTCAGCTGCAGGTGCTGTGAAGGGGGATATGCAGCTTAGAAGCCTTCGATGGACTGAACTCACTGCTACTGAGTGATTTTAACCCAAAATCAGGCTAGTAAGCTCCTGCCACCTGTGCATCTAAGGCAGGAGGAGCCATGGGGGCACATGTGCTCTGCAGGCTCGCTGCCTCCAGGAAGCCTTCCCGCACTATTTTTGCAGTGCTGACCTCATTGCTCCTATCAGCCTGCCCTTTTCCAGCTTCCTCTCCCTGATATCTGGCTTTTGCCCCGTATTTCCTCGTGTGTTGAGCAATCACCTTAAGCCTCTGCCCACATTTCTAGGATTTTTGTTTATCTCTCTGTGTGGCGTGGGGCTCTGCCTTCCTGTCCTGTCTGGCCAGTTCCTCTGTTTACCTATAACACAAATTATATTTGTTTGCTCTTCTTTTCAACACAGAGCAGCAACTCAGTACTAGGAAAGATGTTTTCTGTCTCCATTCTACTAATTTCTCCATGGTCCCAGCCATCTTCTCCAGTTCTTACCACCTGCAAAGAGTTTTTCTTCTGCCCCCGCCACGCATGTTTCTGCTGCAAACAGAAATTCCCAGATCAAGGGAGCCTGGAGTCTTCCAAAGCATCTATCTGGTCCCATACAGGCCACTATTGTTTGCAGGGAGGTAAAAACTTGAATCCCAATGGGACACAGAAGGGAAATGAAAATGCTTGTGCCACCCCCACCTCCCTGCGCTCCCCCACTGACCCCTCTCCCCTCCATGATCCCACACTCTTCCCTCACAAAGAAAATTCTTCCTGGATTATATTTTAATATCTGCAAAGCCTCAAGTTTGAAAGAAAAACAAATGTGAAACCAGCTCATGAATTTTCTCAATGTTAAAAAAAGAAGAGAAACGGCCTTCGTCGCTCCCAAGAGCCTGCATAGGAGCCACATGAATGGGTCAGGGTGGGCAGAGCTGACAGCCAGGCGCTCTGTTAGACCCTGGGATTGAGACATCAGGAGATTAAACCAAAAAGAGATGGGACAGTCACACAACACAACAGGAGAGCACGACGGCAACCATCTTGGGAGCTTAGTCTCTCTTTCCCCACACATTTCAGATTCATATCCCTGGGCATGTGTAATATATGCTCCTGGTAAAAGCGATTAGGCGGCACGGCAGGGTCTCAAGGCCGAGGATGGTGTACCAGCAGCAGCAGCATGGTCCTGCCTCCTGGAGAAAACCTATCTGCAACAGCATCCCACCCTGCAGAGGCTGGGAAACAAAGTCTTGCTGTTCCCTGAGCTTTCCTCTTTTGCATTTGACCCAGTTTGGGGAAATAACAGCTTGTCTGTGCACAGGGAAGCTCCAGGCCTGGCTGGCCCCAGCCCAGCACGGGGGCTCCAGCAGCCCCTGCAAAGTTCCTGTGTGTTTTTCTGTTTTGCAAAGGGATGGGGCTGTTACGAAAGGGAAGCAAGGTGAGAGATAACGATACAATATGGTTTCCTCTTCCCTCTCAGCTGCCAGTTTGAATCCAGCCCAGGTCGGTAGTGGAGGACGCCGTTGCCGCTGGATGCCTGTCCAGCGGTGTGTGCAAACCACACTGCCTGGCTGCTGTCCCACTTCCTACGGGGCAGGTGGCTGCATCCCCTCCGCGGGCTTGGCACACTCCCTGCGTCCTCTCCTAGATGAGCAGCCAGTTTATTCCAGAATAAAAGTCGTGTTATTCTGCATGTAAAAACCAGCATAACTATTCTTGTATAAGTTCATTCTCCAGCAGAGTGGATAACCAGCATCCAGGATGTTATTCCTAAATGGAGAATTTAGAAATGCCCTTGTCATCCTTAGATGCAGTCCTTCAAGGTCAAGGTCAGGGACAGGGGACAAAGGAGACCCTTGCAGGGCAAAGGACAGAGGCCATTCTGCAGCGATGAGAGGAACGATCACTCTGTTGAGCACGCCCAGTCCCTTCCAAGAGTACAAAACGTGTTGCCTCCACCCTTCCTGACACAAACCCTTCTGAGCAATGGGGAACAGGAATAAGGAGTTTCCTCGTTTTTTGCTACCAGGTTTTGATGATTGTCACTGACCTAAGTTTTTCCCAGAAGTGGTTCTCCACCACATCTTTGTTTCCCAGTATATGGTGCACTTGCTCTGCTGCTTGGATGACCTGGTTACAGAATAGGGGACTGGAGCTGGGACATTGACTTGCAATACTCATGCCTTGCCAGCAAGTCCTAATGTCACCTGGGCATCCCAGGCACCCTGTTCATACATATGTGACAATAACTTCAAGAAGACTGCTCAAAAACCCCAAATTAATGACTGGTGTTGGAATGGGGTGAGATTCCAGTGCGTGGGGGAAGCTGGAAACCTGCATGGGGTGCAGGGTTAGTCCTGGAATAAATATCATCTGGGGCTTTGTCTACGACCAACTGATCTAGGAAGAAATGTTCTCAGCTATGTTATTGCCACAAGGGTTTGTTCTGACTTGTCTATATTTTGGGATTTAAAATATTCTCTTTCCAAAGGGATCATGTGTTTTTTATTAGCTACCACAAGGCAACTCCGTGGCACTGATGGATTTAAATGGCTAGAAGGACTTGTCATAAAAGGCCCTTGGCTCCCCAAAGGCTTCAAATAAACACATTTTTATTGAAGTTTAAGAAGTGGATCTGAATGTTTCTGAACAATGGTGATCCTGGAGCAGCTGGGCTGAAACCTCTTCATGTTGGAAAACTTCTCTGCTTGTGCCAGTATTGCAAGAGCAAATATTGACTTACAAGTATTGCGTTTGCATCTATGAAGAGTTCTTTCTCTCTTTTTTAAGTATCAGTGCTTTTCATCTGGAGCCTTTCTTCTGAATAAATCACCATTGTAAATTCCAGTGTTTGTTAATATCTTTGTCCTCAGGGTGCGGGTGTGCTCTTATGGACTTTTGGTGGAAACACAAAGAGGAGATCACCTTGGTTATACTGGGACAGAGAACTGCAGATTTTCTGGGGAACATTTGAAGCTTGGATTCCCCATTTTCAGTGGTTTCCATAGCTGCTCATGATTGAGCTCTATGTGGCTAATTCCTCCTTCACCTGCAGTTGGGCAAAATGCTTCCTATTTCCAAGAGACCTAAAAGCTGAGAGCCTTGGGTTGAGAGGGATGCAAAGCCCAGGCACATTACGGACCAGCTCCATCAGGGTCCACCCTAGAAGATGCTGCATTTCAGTGTCAGACCATCTGTATTAAGTGGCTTTCTCTGCCTATGAAACCTGGAAACCTGGGTGAAGGCTTCCCAGAGGATGCTGTGAAGCAAGCTGTGGTCTGTAAGAGGGATGGGAAGAAAGGGAAGGAAGCACTAATATTAAACCCTGTACACCCACCCCTGTTTACAACGTGGGGAGCGGCATCACCTGCAGCACAGCAGTGGGGACAGCAGAGATGCTGCGCTGCACCTTGGAGGGGACAGTGGCACCTGTAAGCAAACTCTTCTCCCTCAGAGGGGATGTGCTGGGGCCCCACAGCATTTCTGGGTCACTGCAGTCTCAGAGGAGCAATTCAAGGGGAAAACCACATGCACATTCCTCAGCACAATAGAGCCCAGCACCAGATGATGCTGTGGTCCAGGCGCATCCTCCAAGAAATGAAGCCACACAGGAATACCTGAAAAAGGAAGACTACAGTTAAACTTCCAGTTCCCCCAGAAGGTGGAAGACAATAAGCAGCCATCAAAAGGCATTTCCTGCCCATCTATTGTTCCCCTCTCTGAGTCCTGATCAAGCTTTGCACATGGTCTGCAAGCAGACAGACCTTCTAATTGCAGCAGCGGGTAACGAGCTATGCATACCCTTGTTGTGACTGTGAGCCTTGGAGCAGTCACCAAGCACCTGGATGAAAGTGTTTCTCGCAGATGTTTGCTGCTGGTGGCATTTCTCCATCTCAAATTTGGTCTCACCAGGCTCGTGAGCCATCCCAGTCTCCGGCTCCTCTCCCAGGTGCCTGCGCAACTTCTATCTTGCTGGATGCTGGCATGATGCAGAAGCTGTTCCCTGCCTGCTCACCCACCAAATCACGCATAGCACATCTCCTCTCCAGGTTAGGGCACACAACACGTCCTCCATCTCTGCCTGCTTTTATCTCATCCCGTTTCCTGGCCCCGGCTTTTCTCTCCTAATTAATGGTAAAAACACGTGGGATCCAGGCCAGGCACGAATGGTTTCAGCGAAGCAATTAGCCCGACGTGAGCGAGGAACAATTAGCGCTGCTCTCTGGAATTCGGCCATTGTGCGGCTCATTGTATATTTTTGCCTTAAAAGGGGGCCAGTGTGTTGGGAGGAGAGTGAGGGCCCCCGTTCGCAGAGCCGGGCTGACATTTGCACTATGTTAGTCATGCTACATGTCAACATTTTTGTGAGCTTTCCAAAAACAGAAATTCTAATGGGATGTTTTAATCCCGTCTTCACCCCCGCACACACCCTCCCTTTTCCCCCTTTCAACTCCCACCGCCCTCCTCCTCCCTGCCTCACACAGCACTAATACCACCCTCTCTCGGCTTTGGCTCCCGGAAACCGGGCAAAGCCAGAGCAGCAAAATTCCTATTTAAACTAACATCACATGAAAAATGAACTGTTGCTTTTAATTCCCTTTGCAAGGAGAATGGGAAGGGAGAGAACAATTTCCCAGGGGTGTGTGATGGGAAGGGGGCTTTTGGAGACCACCAAGGCAAGCTCGGGGTTGTGTTGGGTGCCTCACTGATCTACCTTTTCCGGGAAGGTAGAAACTTCATTGGGACGCACCAGAGGCAAGGAAGAAGCCAAGAAGCTGTGGGGGCCCAGAGAGAAGCCAAATTCCCTGGGGTAGTCAGAATTTGGGAAAAGCCTGGCAGGAGCGTATCGGGGCGGGTGACACTCATATCTGATCTGGGTTGGGTGCAGAGGGTGTGCACAGGCAGCTGTGGGAGATATCACTGCTCTGGGGAGAGCTGCAGGCACTGAGATGCTCAAGTCCCAATAGGGAGTTAAAATGTGTCCCTGATCTCCCTGCCTCCCTCTTCCCCGGTGGTTTTTGAGACTGGGAGCTGTAGGTAGCTGTTTCGTTTTTTCATTGGAGGGGGATCCCCAGCCACTTCATCAAATGTGGACCTTAAAGCAGGAGATTTAGCGAGTCACTAAGCCAGGCACTGAGCTGGATGGGAGCCCCAGGAGCAGGCAGACACCTGGGCTCGTGTCAGCTCCCCAGTGCAGCATCAGGGCTGGTCCTAGCAGGACAGGACCCACAGTGGTGGCTGCCAAACACAGGGCAAATCTTGTATCGAATGGCGTCTGGGAGCAGCCTGCCTTTCCTTGCTGGTCCTTGTACTGTTGTTCTGCTGTTGCTGAAGACAGGACACTGGGCCTTCATACAGCCCAGTCCAGCCCAGTATGAGACTTGACTCCTACCTTTTCCTTGGGGTGATCTCTAAACGCTTGGATAATCTCTAAATGCCCTGACATCAGCTTCTGGATCACTTTCAGAAAGACAGTAGGGAGAGGAACAGCTCAGGACAGGAATGGGGAAAAAAATGGGGTCAGAAAAGAATGAGTGGCCAGAAATTAAGGGCCAGGAGCTGCAAATTCCTCTGACCCCACCTCTGGCTGGAAGGAGCTTGGGACAGGCCAGCCATCACTGCAGCAAACCATGATCTCAGCTTGCTGTGCTCTGGCCCTGCCTGTACAGACAAACACATACAAGCTCCACAGACATCCCATAAGGGAATGTATCAAACAGACAGCTGTCCAGGGGACAGGGACTATGGCATCTCTGCTGGAAGCACATCACCTCTTGGGAAACCGAGGCACAGCGAGCTGGGCACAGTCAGTGGGAGTCTTTGCTGCTCCACTCACATCTGTCTGTCTGTCTGTCTGTCCACCTAGCTGAGCACTGCTGAAGGCTCTGGCTCTACAAAAGCTTGTGCAATGCAGGGCCATGAGTCACTTAAACTCTGCACAATTGATTGTTTTCTATATACTGCCCCAAAACCACACTCCCAGTCAAATTTCAGCAGTGTGTGACAGCAAACCTCCAACACAGGACAGCTCTAAAGCTCCCTGCTTTGCTGTCAGGGACAAATACCAGATGAGTGACCTGCAGCCGGAGACAGCCTGCATCCAGCCCAGCATCCCCAGCTGTCAGCAGTCCCTGCCTCAATGGCCTTGCAAAGAGGTGTGGCTGCTGCTCGCCAGCCAGGGGATTTTGGGGTGGAAGAGCCAGGTCTGTAAGGTCACATCTGCCCCAGAAGCTGCTCTTGAGAGGAGATGTATAGGCTGTGGGAAAGCAGGTTCCCTCCTGTTTTTACCTTCATTCCATGGTATTAACATTAAAAATTCTCTTCTCAGAGGAAGGAGCAGAAAGCTCCCTTTGCACACCTTACACTGCCGAAACCCCCCTATGATGCACCTTGATCATGAAGCCCCAAGAGAAGCATTAAATCAGTGGTGGCCACCGTACCACCCTCCCCTCTCCCCACATCTACCTCCCCTCCCCTGGACTGAATAGGGAGCATGAGAAACCAGGCCGGGTGGGGACGGCCCCGTGCCCCTCGCTTTCTTTCAGGATCAGCGCGTCTACGAGGCCACTTGTGTTCCCCAAGCCTCTCTTCCCCTGCAACACTGGGGGCTGTAATCTGGGGGCAGCGGGCTTGGAGATGGAAAAGAATGCGGGAGCGGGGAGGGGGGGACGGGTACCATGCCCTCCCGCCACCACCACCGCTAAAGCCCCAAATTCTTAGACCTGGAGGAGTCACCACCAAATTCCATTCAACTGACAGAAAAGAAATCAAATCCTTTTAAAGAGAGCCCACTTTCCCCACAAGAATGTTCCCTCGGCCTTTTGTTGCAGGGCTTTGCTTGCTCCCAGCAGCTCAGAGGAAGCTGCTCCAATACATTAACCAGTTTAACTTGCTCGTGACCCCCTCTGCCCAGTGCACAATGAAGCTCTTCGCCCGCTTTTTTCCCCAGCTCCTTTTCAGGAGCTAAATCCCCCGCTGTTCTCCACTCGCTGCCTCTCTCCCTCAACCTTTCTCAGGCCTCTGCTTCAGCCCCGGGAAAATAATAACGCTTTGCATTTGTATAGCCCCCCGGCCCCGTGGCATCTCAAAATGCCCTGCATGGATTGCATCGTGTCCCCCCTACCCTGCTGAGGGGACCCGTGGTCCCTTGAGGTGGAAGGGGAAAGCGATGTAGGGTCTGAGGCCATGGACGGTGGGCGGGGTTGCATCAGGTCCTGGTATAGACCGGTGCCAGAGCTGGAGCAGATCAAGGAATGATGGGGATGGGGGCAGTTCAGCATCAGGAGGTTCATAATGAGCACCCATTGCAGAAGATTTGGGTGCTGGGAGGAGAGGCACTGACATGCCCCACTCTGTGCAACCACCCTGATGGCACTGCCGGACTCTCTGCTACAAGGGCAGGAAGGTTTTTTGTTCCCAGAGTAGTTAAAAAAACCCAGTAGATGAAAAAAATGAGCCCTCGCACTGGCCCTGAATAGCGGAGCCCATCAGACAATGGGAAGTTAACCAAACCCGGGCGGGAGGACAGAAGTCTGCCGCGGGGCGCTGCCGTTTTCCTACCAGTAATTGATGCAAAGTCTCTTTTGTGCTCTCAGAAAATCCCAGAAAGAAAAAGCGGGGGATGCGGGGGGGACTGCAGGCAGGATCCAGCTCCCCGGCCGCCCTTCTCCGCTGTCTCCCTTGCACGCCTCGGCTGTGCGGTCAGAGCAACGGCCGCTCTTTGGGGCTGAACCCCGTTAAATACCCACGACAATACGATCACGGCGAAGTCGGCGCCTGACAGAGCTTTTAACCCCTGTCCGACGAAGCGCGTAAATTGCTCCGGGCGGACAATGCAGCCTTGCAGCCCGAGCACGGCGTTTCTCTCAGATGACCTGAACACTTTATTACCATGGATTTATTAACCGTTTTTAGCAGCCCTGAGAACCTGGGAGCCTCTTAGGGACCACCTATAGAGTGCCAGGGTCAGGCTGCGAGCGGGGGTGATGCGGAGGGTTTAAACCAATTTAAACTGACCTAATACCACAGTAGGACTGAAAGGGAGATGCCCCACGTGCAGTCCCAGCCCTGGGTTGGTGCAGGGCTGAATCTAGCCAGCACCAGTGGAAAACCAGTATGTAATCTCAGTGATGTTAATTTGCAGTGAGAATGAGCTGGTGAAGTTCCTCTGCAAAAGGTACAGCCCTGATGTTTGGGGGAGCTTTGCTGTGAGTCCTGGCTCAGACCCATCCTTTCACAACCGGGCACTGCCACCCCATAGCCACATCCAGGCTCACCCTGTGACATCTCAGTGGGGTGAGTTGTGAAATGTGTCCAAAATCAGATCCTTTTTGGAGGGAGAGGTGAGAGACCCTTCTGGTCCACCCCTGGCATCCCTCCTGCAGAGCAGACATGACTGTTCCTCTCCCCCCAGCTCTTGTATTTACAGGACACCTAAATTTTTCTGGCACTGAGGCCACCTTACTTAGGGTTAGGCTTTTTGTACCCACAAGAGTGGCTGAATGCCAATGAAACAGGGTGTACCCAAAAGCATCCTCCCCATGGCAGCATCCTGCTCCCTGCCCCTTGAGTACCATCCTGTGCCCACTGAGAGACAACTGACTTACCCCATCAGCATTTCCGTGTGGGGGACGGTGCCTCACTGGGGACATCCACGTAATGGGTGAGGGTCAAGTCAGGAGACCAGGCACCTGGAGAGGAAGCCTGCAGGGACACAGCCAGTGGCCAGCCAGTCCCTGTGGAGTCTCTCTCTGGCAGGACCGTGCCACCAAAAGAATGGCTTCTCCTTGCTGACCCTGGGCAGCCACCAGCCCCAGGAAGGGGGTTACAAGCAGTGCTGGGGGACCACGAAAGCCCTTGTGTCTGCTCTGGCAGCAGCATCGCGACTCAGCAGACCCCACTGCATCGCTCAGGGACCAGTGGCACACAGAGCCTGTATTGTCACTTGCTTGGCGGCGCCGTCCAGGACCCCAACATCTGGCCGCGGCGCGTGTCCCAGGCCAGCGCTGAGGCTGCGGGAGTGGGAGAGCAGCTGGTCGGGGGAAAAGGGCCTTTCCTCCCCTTTTGGCTGCTGGAGAAAGGGGCTCTTTCTTCATTCAGAGTTTTCCTGATCGAGCTTTTCAGCTGCCTCTCGAGCAGCAGTTGTTGTGCCATCGGGTTGGAGACAAAAGGCGCCCCCAAAAAAGCAAATTGAGACTGGAAGGCTGGGCTCTGCAGCAATAGCGGGAAGTGGGGAGTGTGGGATTTGGTTCCTGTGTTTGTATGGTCTAACTGCTTTTTAAAAGATTTTATTATGGCAGGCTTCTTTGGCAGCACAAGTCTCTCCCCAGACATGGGCACTGCTGTGAAAAACCAAACCCCACAGCCTCCTCCAGCATTTCTAGCCTGAGGCCACGGTTCAAGGGCTGACCAGGAGGATGCTGAACCTAAAATCAGCAGAAGGCAAATGCTGGGGCATGCCTGAGGAAGCAGCCTCCCTGCTTCGTCCTGCCTGGTATTATGGTATTGTTTATCCAGTGCCAGAGATGAATGGAGCACGTGACAGCAGGAAAAATGTGAGTTGAACAAGGTCCCTGCCCAAAAATGCAGCAGCCCTTGATTATGGCATTATATTGCAGCCCAGGCCCAAACCCAAATCTGTCTCTCTGTAGCAGTGCACACACTGGGAGAGAAAACCCCAAGAGCTCCCTGCGTATGGAGAGGGAGGATGAGGGAGAAAAGAGGCCCCGGGTTTGGCGTCAGTAAAATAGCAGGTTGGTGGCACATTCAGGACCAGATTTCAACCCAATTTTCCCTTGCAGCCACCACTTCTGCCATTCCTTGGCTGGAAAAATGGTGTCTCATTCAACAAGACATCATTATCATGGTTAGCAATCACCGGAGGGTCTGGCTTGACATCTATGTGATGTTTATTTTCAGGCAGTTCTGTGCTGTGGGGCTGCCCATCAGCACCGGCTCCAAAGCAACCAGGATGGGGTGAGCTTGGTCTGGAAGCATCTCCACATCTCCCCAAGCAGGGATGGGAACAGATCCCCAGCACCCCATTCCCAGGCTTACCCATCAGACCGGAGCTTGGTGGAAGTGAGAGGAGTACTGTGGCTTTTGGGGGTTTTGGTTTTGTGTTGTTTTTTTAAATTATGCTTGGCCTCAGAAGAGACTGATGGGAAACTGCCTGGATTTTGGTCAGACTGGCCGGCTTTCTGGTAACCTCTTGGACACGGCTGTGAGAAAACCTCAGCTCTCAGGACGAGCGGGAGGTGGAACGTGTCCATTGCTGCCTATGAAGTACCGAGTGATGCCCCGGTCACGCTGCGGCCTGCAGGGACCCCCGTCCTCCACCCTGCCCACCATCATCCCCTTGACGGGAGGGAAGGAGCAGGCACCCTGCCTGCACCCCTACCTGCAGCCGGCCGTGGGCAAGGCAGGGCGAGGTACAGGCAGGAGATGGGCAGGCGGGGGCTGAGGAGTGGGCAGGGCGCGT